>NC_089592.1:74549801-74692301 GCF_019320115.1 Miscanthus floridulus
TGGCGAACATCCTCGGTGACCAGTCTGCCTTAGAGTAGGCAGAGCGGCTGTTCACCCAACTTCATCTAACACACGCCGGTGAGCCGACCACCTATGCGGAGGCGCAGGGTGATCCGGCGTGGCGAGCGGTGATGGAGCAGGAGCTCAAGTTCTTGTATGGAGCCATTGAGAAATGCACTCTTCATATTCATTTGATATAGCTTCAAGTTGTGATGAGCGGCATATGCTAGAAGCATCCGGATTGCTTCAAGTCTTGACACCGGCGCATATGTTTCTTCAAAGTCCAAGACCTCTACTTGAGTGAAGCCTTGAGCAACCAATCTTGCCTTGTTCCTTGTCACCACACCATTCTCATCTTGCTTGTTTTGGAAGACCCATTTGGTTCCAATGACGTTGCTCTTGGGTCTTTCCACCAAGGACCATACTTGATTCCTCTCGAAGTTGTTAAGCTCTTCTTGCATGGCCATCACCCAATCCAGATCACCTAGTGCTTGATCTACCTTGAGAGGCTCCAAAGAGGAAACAAATGGGTAAAATTGGCAAAAAAATTGCTAAATGAGAGCGAGTTGTTACCCCCTTTTGAAGACTCCCAAGGATATTATCAATGGGGTGATCCCATTGTATCGTTTGCCTTAGCCTTGGGTGATCCATGGCTTCATGCTGATTTGCTGGTCCTTCATCATCATCTTGCTCAAAGATTGGTTGTAGGTTTTGTCCATGAGTTGGACTAAAATCAGCTACTGCTATTTGTAGAGGTGCGACACTGCCGTTCTGAGGCATGGCACTGCTGCTGCACAGCACTGCTGTAGGTGAATGCGGCACTATTGCATCAGGTACGTCAGTGAATTGTTGAACAGCAACATCTTGAGTAGTCTTCACCTCTGTAGCCTTGACTTCCTATGGTCTTATATCACCAATGGTGAATTGCTCGATTGCTTCATAAGGTGATTCCTCATTACCTACAACACAATTTGCTCCACTTGAGAGCCGTTAGATTCATCAAACGTCACATCTACCACTATTTCAACTCTCCTAGAGGTTTTGTTGAAGACACGATAGGCATGCTCATTTGATCCATAGACAATAAGAAAACCTTCATCAACTTTAGGTGCAAATTTAGAGGATTTGGGTTTCTTGTTAAGTATAAAACACTTGCACCCAAACACTTTAAAATATAACACCTTTGGCTTGTTACTGGTTAGAAGCTCATATGAAGTTTTCTTCAACTTCTTGTGTAGGTAGAGGCGGTTGATACCATGACAAGCGGTGTTCACGGCTTTGCATCAAAAGAGATCTGAAGTCTTGTACTCATCAAGCATCATTCTTGCCATGTCAATGAGTGTCCAGTTCTTCCTCTCTACTACACCATTTTGTTGAGGGGTGTATGGAGTTGAGAACTCATGCTTGATGCCCTCTTCATCAAGAAATTCTTCCATATAGGTGTTCTTGAATTTGGTTCCATTATCGCTTCGCACTTTCTTGATGGGAAAACCGAATTCCTTTTGTCCTCTTCTAATGAAGATCTTCACCTTCTCTTGTACTTGGCTCTTGTCAAACACAAAGAACACCCAAGTGAAATAAGAATAGTCATCAACAATAACAAGACCATATTTGTTACCGCCGATGCTAAGGTAGGCGACCGGTCCAAAGAGATCCATGTGAATTAGCTCCAATGGTTGCTTAGTGGAGACAATGCTCTTTGGTGGCTGAGGTACACCTACTTGCTTTCTAGCTTTGCATGCACTACATATCATGTCTTTCTCAAAGTAAACATTCGTTAGTCCAAGAATGTGTTCATCTTTTAGAACTTTGGCCAAGTTCCTCATCCCAACATGAGCTAGTCAGCGATGCCATAACCAACCCATGCTAGATTTTGCCACTAAATAGGTCTCAAGCTTAGCTTTACTTTTGTTGAAATCAACTAGGTAAAGCTTATTCTTTTGGCGACCCGTAAAGACAATAGAGGAATCCTCCCTTCTATAGACTTCCACACCCTTATCCGTAAAGAGACAATTGTAACCCATCTCACAATTGTGAAACAGACAACAAATTGTAACTCAATGAATTAACATGTAAAACATTTGTAATGGAATGCTCAAGAGTTATAACAACTTTACCAAGACCAATTACTTCCCCCTTCAAATTGTCTCCAAAGACAATATTCTTATTTGAGTGTGGCATTGAGGAATATGATGAGAACATACTCCTTTCTCCGGTCATATGATTTATACATCCACTATCAAGCACCCAACTTGATCCACTAGAGGAGTATGCCTACAAAACTAGTTTAGTTCCTTGATTTAGGTCCCCAAATATTCTTGGGGCCTTGCATGTTAGTCACAAGAATCTTTGGAACCCAAATAGAAGTATTCACATAAATGTTGGTCTCCTTGCCAACATACTGAGCAACAACTTCACCATGGTTGTTGCTTTTCAACACAAAGCAAGAGGATAGACTTTGTTGGGGTGCATGGGCCTTTGGTTGGTAGGAATACTTGTTTTTGGTCACCCACATTGATTCCTTTGGCTTCTGGGAAACCTGCTTTTGCCTAGGCATCACCTTCTTGCTGGGCTTGGTTTGATCTGGAGACAGAATGGTGGCCTTCCATTTTGTGGGGCGCAGCACTGCCGCTCCACGTATGGCACTGCCGCGGTGTAGCACTACTGCTCTGGAGGGCAGCACTGCTGCGGGTTATGCAGGATGAACTGTATACCACCTTTTGTGTGACCAAGCCCATCCTTGATAGATGGATGCCTTCCATTCTTGTATTATGGCCTTTTTGGTTCCTCTTCCTTTTTGCCATTCTTTTGAATCTTGCCATCCATGCACCCTTTTGCTATGATCTCATTGAGCCTAGCAATCTCTTTTCTCATGGCTTCCATATTAGCAAAGTTAGTGAAATAAACATTCAAATCAAGATTATAACATTTTCCACAAACTTGACTAGTGGAAGGAGTAGAGGCATCATTTGCTTTGGAGGGATGTGAGTTGCTATCCCAAAGAATGTTATATTGTTCCTCAAGTTCTTTGTGCTTTTCATCTAAGTCACAATACTTTTGCTTGAGATCAATATTGGCTTTCTTTGTGATAGCATGGGCTTCTTTCTCTTTGGCCAAAGCCTTGCTCAAATTGTCCACCTCACGTCTCTCTAAAGCAAGAGCTTCCTTGCTAGCAATGTAGAGGTCTTCTTGTTTAATAAGAGTGTTCTCTCTAGATGCTAGCTCGGCTTGAGTGCTCTCTAATTCTTTCATTAGCTTAGTGATGAACAATTTAGTCTTGGTATCCAAATTTTTAGTTATGTTATCAATTCCTTCATCACTAGATTCATCATCACTAGAGTAATCACCATCACTACTAGAGATGTCACTAGGAGGAGAAGGTTTAGGATTGGATTTAATTTTTACCTTCTCACCATTTTCCATGAGACAAATGTGAGGGGAGTAGTAGTCATCATTGGACATGTTGTTGAAGAGCCTAGATGTGGAGGATGGTTGGTGAATAGCCACGGTATCAACCTTCTTGTCCTCCTCACTTGAGCTATCTCTTGTTGAGTCCCATTCATGTCCTATGTGAGCTTCTCCCATATGCCTTTTGCTCTTCTTGTGATCGATTTTGCTCTCTTTCTTGCCCTTGTTGAATCTATTATTCTTGATCTCATGAGGACATTTGGCTATGAAGTGTTCGGTGCTCCCACAATTGTTGCATGTTCTCTTCTTCTTATTAGGGAATCTTCTCTTCACAAATTTGTAGCCTTGTTTCTTGAGGCCCTTTTGAAATCTCTTCATAAAAAGAGCAACATCTCCAACTTCTTCATATTGTTCACCATCACTTTACTCTTCACTTGATAATGATGTAGTCTCTATTTCTTCCTTGACTTTCTTTGATGCCTTGCTCTTGGTAGTTGATGCTTCTTTGTTGGACTTTGGCTTGCTAGTGGAGGAGTGCTTGGTTGACTTGTTGGCCTTTAGAGCAACATCCTTGATCTTCATGCCATCTAGCTTTGCTTGCAACTCTCCAAGCTTCTTCCTCTCAAGTTCTTCTTCTCTTTGCATGTCAAATGTCATGATTCTACCAAGTACATCACTTGGTGTGAAGTGCTCAAACTTCTTCTTATCTCTAATTAATGTCACAATGGTCTCATTTCTTGATGAGTAGGCTTCTAGCATAATCTTGACAACCTTGTGATCATAAATTTCATCTCCTCCAAGCCCTCTAATCTTCCCAACAATAACCATCAACCTATCAAATATCTCTTGTGGCCCTTCTCCATCCATAATGACAAACCGGTTGAGCTTTGCCATCAATAGGTCAAGCTTTGATTTCTTCACCTTGTAACCCCTTAATGAGCAATGTGCAAAGTGTTCCATATTTCCTTTGCAACATCCACTCCCGTCACTTTGTTATACTCATCACCACTTAAGGCACTTAGCAACATGGTGGTAGCTTGAGCATTGAGATGAATGTTGTGGAATTCCATTGGTGTTGGATTTTTTGGATTGACTGGTGGCACAAATCCATCATGGACTATCTCCCAAATGCCCAGATGGAGACCTACAAGATAGGTTTTCATCAAGTGCTTCCATTTGGCAAAGTTGGTCCCATCAAAATGAGGCAACTTGCCAACGGGCACGTTAATAAGAGATATATGGTCATTGTTAGTCATATGCATAGAAGGATAGTGAAAGGATATGGCTCCATATTTGTTGTCGTTGCCCTTCTCCTTGCCATCCTTCTTGTTAGCCTTGGAGACTTGATAAGACACATCATCATCTCCATCTTCCGTGCTACTTGATTCATCTTCAACTTGGGGAGATTGCTCTTTGCTTGCCTTCAATTCCTCCTCCTTCTTCAACTCTCTTTTTAGCCTTCTAATTTCTTTTCTTTGAAGCTTTTCGGCTAACTTTTGGCTCATTGCTTCTTCTTTTCTTCTTTGCTTTTCTAGTCTTCTCAACCTTCTTTCTTCTTTTCTTTTGGCCTTTTCTCCGGGAGATTGCTTAATGGTTCAAAAATTCTTGTTGCTTGCTTTGGAAACATGGACGCTGTCGCTGCTCCCAGTCTCGTGCAAGCCCACATCTTCCGGATTGACATGTTCTGGTTGCATTTCTGCCGTTCCTTCCCCTTGTGTGGCCATCACTCATGTGGTTAAGCGTTGATAGAGTGACCTGCGCTCTGATACCACTTGTAGGATCACTGGTAAGCCTAGAGGGGGGTGAATAGGCCTATTTAAAACAACTCAAGCAAACATCAAATTCCACGTGCGGCACTGCCGCTCCCTGACGCAGCACTACTGCACTCTGCTGCAACACTACTGCACCTACAGACAAACTCGAGATACAATTCAAAATCCACCAAAGGAAAACTAGATCGGTGAAATTACAGTGGTTCCTGAGATGGAGTAGAGCCTAGAACATCAACTAGAAGTGTTGAGAATGTCACGAGCAAGTAGATCAGAGCCAAACCCTAGAATCACCACACAAACAAGTATTGCAAGTAATAAAGCAAGAACACAAGTGACACAATGATTTATCCTGTGGTCCAACTCGCCACCAAGGCTTGTCTACCTCCACGTTGTTGAGGCTTGCCACTAAGGCTTAGGCTTTGCAACCCTACCTCGTTCTCAAGTCAAGGAAGTGAATCCTTGAGATCAGGTATTTTTTTACTAGATGCTTGGGTGATTACAAACTTCCCGGAGCAGCCAACACGAGTTGAAAGCTTCCGAGCAACGCCTAGCTGTCTAGGAGCAAGCTCCAAGAGTAATAGATGAAATCCATCGGCTAGAATGAGAACCAAGTGCACTAGGAGTTGGAAATCAATTGGATCTGCTCTCTAATCAAGTTTGGAGCCTTTTTCTCTTAAGGATTAGATGGGAAATCTCAAGAGAATGCTTGGAAGCTTTGGGTCTCCAATGGAGTAGAGAGAGAAAGAGCAAGAAGCCTGTTTGCATCGGTCCAGACAGAGCTAGAAGAAAAGGTGACCGTTGTGAGAGAGAAAGAGTATAAATACTCCCTTTGTCCCAATGGTTAGATAAGGCGCGGCAGCGCCATGGCTTACCTGCGGCAGTGCCATGCCTGCCAGATAGAACAAGGATAGGAAATTGATTAATTGCTGCCTTGGCTAAAGGTTTGAGGATATAAGAGGTGGAAAAGTGAGCACTTGGTTGCACATTTAAGCTTGTGCATTGTATCCCCTTTATAGTACGACTTTTCCTATACTCAAATTGGAAATGTGAAATGAATTAGTTGCCTTTGAGTTCCATGTCGTGAACTTTTGCAATTGGGGACTCCACCATCATATATATATAATATCCTCCTTGGTGTTTTTCCTGCTTGTTAACTCGATAAATTTCATTAGTTCTCTAATTGCATGGTTATTATCACCAAAACCCATAATTATGGCTTTATTGCACTTACACCTCCATTCCCACGAAGTTGAAAGGATTACAAGATCTGGTTACACAGATTGTTGGCTAGTTCATCTGTGGACCTCTGCACGGTCTAGAGGGAGAAAACCTAAGTGATGAAATGAAAATGCTGGAGAGATAGCTGGTTGGGGGCAGCGTCTACCTTATTTATAGAGTTATTACACATTTCCAACAATGCCCTTAGATATTTTGCTGAACCACTTGACCCTAGGGGCATAATGGTCCAACTTGAGATAGAAGCATCCGACGGCCACGCGCCCTTCATGACTTAGCTTCGCCTCGACGCAAGCCTCGCAATGACGCCACGTGCCGCCTCTGGTTCCCGCCGGAACCGTACCCGGGTTTTGAGGCACAAACCCGAAAACCGTCCATCGGTGGTTTTGCGACCCAAACCACCAAACCCGCTCGTGGATAGCATACTCCATACGCTCTCCCCATGAACCGACACGTGTCACCGTCGTCCTTGACCGTCCGGCCGCCAAGTCTTCCAGAGCCTCCGCTCGACTCGCCCGACCGCCGTCTTGACTTGGTCAACATGGTCACTCCCATGTACACTTGCACTTGTCGATAACCCTAGGTGTCAGCCACCCATGGCCGGTCACCCAGCTTCTCCGGTCCCTTAGTCCAAGCCACTGGCATCCGTCCTTCACCGCTCCCAATACATCGGCACGGACCCACTTGACCTTCACCTTCATCGTCGACCACCGTTTCCGAGCTTCACACCTGCGCACCACAAGCTAAGAGACATGTTGCACAACCCAACTCATGCCACGGTTAGTTCATAAACTCAACCCAAAGCGTCAGTCACATTGACAATCACACATCGAACCACATGGCATATCAACCATGTGTTCGCAACATGTCCTTTAGACAACAATTGGATCCCGGATATGCCCCATAGAGGGTAGAGGATGTATATCACGGTTGTAATGTCAATCTTGACTCAGTGCTTTACGGTCACATGTGAAATGGAGTTTGTCGAAGTTATGCTACTTGGTGATGTATTGCTCGGCGATCGCAGCCTGCCCCTGTCATGGGAGCTTATGCCTTAACCTTGTAGCTGTGTTTTCCCCTTGTGTATGTTGTTGTGGTTGTTTCTCCTTATACGTGTTGTTGGTGTTCGTATTCTTTTCTCTTTTTCCTTGTTTTGTATCTCTGGTTTTATGACCCAACTTTATTTGTAACTAACATTCTCGGTTCTGTCAGCATCTGTGGTAATGAAAATTTACGAGGGGATATATCATCCCCCGTTGATCTCTTCAAAAAAATTTATTTGCAAAATATAAGAACACTGAATGTGACGACAGGGGCTGTTGGCCTGACGAAGCTTAGCCTCTCTTGGATAATTTTCTGTACACTTTCTATCGTATTAATATCAAACTGTTTTTTTGACCAGGGGGAGAGATGTCCCCCTGATTTTGTCTTAAGAAGATGGTGCCGTGACTCGAACCCGGGCTGGCTCAGCCAACCGCTTCTTTGACGTGTTGTGCTGATCAGTTGCACCGTGAGAGTGTTGGCAATATCAAACTGTTTTGATCATTAGCAAATCCTCTAAAAGGCGGATGCTGTTGGAGGGAGTGCTGCAGAGACAAAAATATGCCTTCTTTTTTCCTATTTAGCTTTAGAGTCATCCCTAGGTGCAGTTGGGGTACGATAAGCATAGATGTTTCAATAAAAATAATGGTAGCAAAAGCATCTGCAAGGATGCATAAGTTTAGTGTAAGATACAGATCATGAGATTGGAGAGCAAGCTGTGGAATTAGAAGAGCTGTTGGCTACGATGGTTGATGCATGCTTGGGGAAGAAACAGTTGACTTCAGCATTCGTGAATCGTGATGCTTCATGTCATGCTGGTTTGTTTCGCCTGCCTGCTGTGCGTTAAGCATTTAGAATTGAATTATGCAATTTGAAGATGATCCACGTGCCGTCCAAATTTCTTATGCATTGCCAGTTCGAATCTAATGGGTGGAGCTGGCATGCTATCGGTTAAGGGGAGCAAGATCCACTTCATTAGGATCTTATGCCTATTGTTAATAGTAACGGTGGCCAATAATGGACCAATAATATGAGCATCTTCTGAAAAAACTTCAACTGCAGCAGCCCCATTTCAGTTATTGCTTTTTTTACCAGTCAGGAGACGAAAAGGTTAAAAAATCAATAAAATTGACAGCAGGAAAATTGACCCAAAACTTTGCTTTCCAGCATAGTATATTTCTGTACACTCTCTCATATATACATCAAAACTGTTCAATGATCAGCAGATCCTCTAAAAGGCGGATGTTAATCACAGGGATTAGGGTTGGTTTATGATCTATCTACAAGGTGAGAGTGTTCAGAAGAGAAACTCTGCTCTGGATCAGTGTCCTGAACAAAGTGGCTACTCCACTCTCAAGATCAGAAATGTCCAACTCCAACGCCTGCAATTGCTCCTCCTTGCACACAACTTTCTTCTTCTCAAATGCCTTGGACACAAGAGACCACTTGCTAGCACTGGGCATCGCGATCTTCTTTGAGAGGAGATGTGATGTCGATTCGAGCATCGACACGGCGATCTCCCTTGCTTCAGCCAACAACATGACTACCCTGCATCCTTCAGTGTCAGAAGCAGCCTTGCTGTTGATCTTCTTGAACTGCTTCTGTGCCTTCTTGGCCAAGCGGGCGTAAGATTGAACCTTGGCCTGAAGAGCCACGTGGTCTCCTCTCTTGAGAACCAGCTGCATCTCCTGGACGCTGACCTTGAGTTCTGCAAAGTTCTCTTGCTCAGCGTTGCAGAGGTCAAGCAGGACAAGGGAGCGCTCGAGCTCCTCCTCCACTGCCTTCCTCTGCTGACGTTGGTTGCTGGGCAAGGATGTGAGCTCGTCAATGCAGTTGTAGATGCTCACGATCTTGTTGAGACCATCAACCATGGTTTCAATGGCCACTGAAGGTGAGGAGATGGTTGCCTTCAGGCTCTGCAGCTGTTCATCGATGTTGGCTTTGTTAGAGCGAGGGCTGGAAGGCACGCTCGCGGACCTAAGGTGGCAAGCCATGATTTGAATGGAGGCGGAAGCTTTGAAGCTTCTTTTGTTCTTGAAATGGAGAAAAGAAGGCAAGCTGCTGCAATGGTGGTCTTCCTGGCTTTGGCTTTCCTCTTTATATAGCGAAAGAGGTGGAAGCAACTGCATAGCTGAACCAGCAGACAGCAAAAATCATTCTCATGTGTAACCAACTGATGAACTGCAACAGAAGCTACCAAACCCAAGAAGCACCACAAACTTAGCTTGATTAGGAGGCTGTTATGTCTGCAATATGGGCGGCAAACTCGCCTGCACGGTTGAAGGGCAGCTATCCAGATCATCAGATGATTGATTAACAGGCAAGTTGCCACTGGAGGAAGGAAGAATTATGGAAACCAAGTACTGCAAAATGAAAAGTGGTCAGTCCGATATGAATAACCTTTTTCTTCAGCATAAAAAAATCAATAAGGTGGACAACAAATTGTATGCCACAAGAAGCTGCACTTAAGAGTGAAGGACCGGAAACGGCGACTAGAGGGGGGGGGGGGGGGGGGGGTGAATGGGAGCCTCAAATTTCTTTCGAAATCTTCGACCACTGTCCCAACATCAATCCCCAAAAAGCATACACGAAAGACTTGATGACCACGACCCTAGAGAAGGGTGGATGCTCCCTCAGAACACAGCGGGTCACCACAGAGCAAACGGAACACAGATCAAAGCCCAAACGAGCAAACTCCCAAAAGAAAACAGCACTGCTCCTGCAAATATCGGACACGTCCGGTATTTTCCGGACACGTCCGGTATGATATTGGACACGTCCGGGATTTTCAGCAGCAAGCTGATCAAAAGAGAAAAATCCAAAACCCCATCAAACGGTGTCCAAAAATCATGAAATTTTAACCATAGCTCTTTAGACACCAAGGGAAGGTCTCCACAAAATTTCAGCTCAAAACTCCAAAGTGAGAAATATCGGACACGTCCGGTATGATATCGGACACGTCCGGTATGAACGAGCAGTTTCTCGGGAAAAATTAAATCAAGCCATAACTTGATCAAATCAACTCCAAATGACTTGAAATTTTGCACAAGAGTTCACAAGCGAGTAGAAAGGCAACCTCTAAAAGATTATAGCCCGAGACAAACTCTAACTCCGTGAATCGAAGGAATTGAAAAAAAAACCCCCAAGAAATAAGTCAAGAACTAAAATTGCCCGGATCTGCGATCTCGTGAGGAATTAGTGGATTTCCTTCGGTGGAAAGCTTCTACTCATGTCACTGATCGATCCAAGGCAACAAGAACGAACCAAAACTGTCCCAAATCGAAGAAACGAGAGGGGAAACAAGAAGGGACAAAAGGAGCTCGTGAAGAACACCAAAATCACATCAAGAACACAACTAAATCATGAATCCCAGAGGACATACGGTGGTTACGGCCACCGATTCCTTCAAAACCAAGTCACAATTTGAGTTGTGGACCTCTCTCATAAATGGAAGCAAACTAGAGGAAGAAACCCTAAAGGAGAAAATGAAAACTGGAGGAGGTGAGGGAGATGGGGGCTCCCTCATCCTATTTAACAGGGCTATTACACATTCCCAGTTTTGCCCCTGGATACAAATGAGTTGAACCGCTAAGCCCAAGGGCGTTGTTGTCCAACCCGGTGTAATCTTGATCCGACGGCCACCGCGCCTTCTCACCGGTAGCTTCGCCTCGACGCGAACTCCCCGATGCCGCCACGTGCCGTCCGTCCCTCCTCGGAACCTCCGCCCGGGTTTTGAGGCCCAAACCCGTAAACCGTCCATCCGATGGTTTTGAGGTCCAAACCATCAAACTGTCCGCGAGTAGCGTACTCCATACGCGTCCCCCACCATCCGACGTGTGTCACCGCCGTCCTCGACCGGCCGGCCCGCCAAGTCCTCCTGAGCCTCGCTCGACTCACGCGTCCGCCGTCTTGACCCGGTCAACACCGTCACTCCATGTCTTCTTGCACTTGTCGATGTCCCAAGTGTCAGCCACCGTGGCTAGTCACCCGGCCTCTGGGTCCCTCGGTCCAAGCCTCACGTCCGTCCTTCACCGCTCCCGGTCTGTCGGCACGGCACGTCCTCCTTGACCTTCACCTCGCCGTCGACCACCGCATCCGAGCTCCACACCTGCACAACACAAGCCAAAAGACATGTCGCACACATAGCTTTCGCCATGGTAGGATTAGTCACCACTCAACCTACTTCGTGGATCACATTGACAATCACTCATCACAAAACGAACACACAAGGGTACTTGTCAACCTTGTGTTCGCAATCTCCCCCTTGATGAGTGCATTGTCAACACCAATACACGAACAACTTGAGCAAAAGAAAAAGAAGAAGAAGAGAAAAGAAAGAACTCACCCAAATGACCAAAAGCCAAAGAAAAGCCAAAAACTGGGTCATTTGAAGGTGAGCAAAACTTGGTCGCCAAAGACATGGGCAACGGCTCGACGCAACCAAGTAAAACAAAACTAGCCCTCCAGAAGAGGCAACGGGCTCAACACCACTAGCAAAGCTCGAAAAACCGAAAAACTGCTAGACCCTCCAGAAGAGGCAAAGGCTCAACACATCTAGCAACACACCTCAAATGCAAAACTGCTAGACCCTCCAGAAGAGGCAAAAGCTCAACACATCTAGCAAAACACCTCAAATGCAACTCCCCCTGAACAAGTGCAATCTCTCTCAAATGAATGCATATCGCTCAACTTTAGGTGACATTGTGAGTGTGGAAACTTCTCCCCCTTGTTGACACATGCACTTATCAAGCTAGAGCCCAAAGATTGCATCTTCCCCTCAAATTATGCTATGAATGCAGAAATACACGAATGCAGAAGCTTCAAGATTATAGTAAGTAGATTGAAAAGAGGCTCTAGTTGATGCTGTCATGTATATATAGCAACACATACAAGTGCTAGCAAATGCTCAAAGTGACCAAATGAGACGAAATATGGCATTTAAGCAATTTTGATCAAGTTTGAGCAATTTTAAAAGAGGGTTCACCACCAAAGGAGCACATAGCAAAAATAGACAGGAGATCGACCTTGTGCTACACATGTATGCAAAGTGAACTACCCCAAACAAAGTTCACACATCATGTCATGAGACAAACTTGTGGTTTGATCAAATTTTAGACACCAATTGAAATTTATCAGAGTTATGCAGCTTATTACCAAAGTTTGTCAGACAAGTGTGTGCGGGAGGTTATCTGTGCCACCAAAACCTGACTTAGCGACCATGTCAAGCCTATGCCAAAAGCAATCAGAAGCTTAAGACAATGATCTCGGTATCCATTACAGAGCTCAAGTTCACCAATAAGTGCAATTTGGAGCTGTCTCGATACTCTGACATAGGATAGTACAGACCCATCCCAATCTTTTCAATTCACTTAGTTTGATTTTCAAGTTTTAGCACAAATTCAAGTTTCTCAAGCAAGTGTGTAACTCAAAGTATGAGCCGTAGCAACTAAGCATATACATGAAGCAAGAAAAAGATCTCAACACATTCTACACATGCTAGTGCCACAAGTAGTGGTGAACACATTTCATGTTTCAACAAGTTTTAATCAAGTTCATAGTTTGGAAAATAAGCTTAGCTCATAACATGCATCAATTGATCAAGAGGAGCCTAAGCCAAAAGCACATCATGTATATCCATAACATCCCCAACAAGAGCATAGTGTCAATCTAGCTACTATAAGGATGAAGCTCAGGATGCAATATGATACATGATGATATGATATGCAAGTATGATATAAAAACAAAAACAAAGACTAAACTACAAAGAAAAGCAAAACTAGAATACAACAACCAAAGTTCCCCTCCTCTAAAAAGGGAAACAAACTCCAAGCTCCCCTCGCAAGCGAGCAAACTGGGCTTGGTCAAGTGGTTTGGTGAAGATATCTGCGAGCTAGTTTTGGGTATTAATGTGGTGCAGATCAATATCACCTTTCTCATAGTGGTCACGCAAGAAGTGAAAGCGAACTTCTATGTGCTTTGTCTTTGAGTGAAGGACTGGGTTTTTGGCTACACTTATGGCGCTAGTGCTGTCACAATACAAAGGCACTCGCCTAAACTCTAACCCAAAGTCTCTCAGAGTAGCTATCATCCAAAGCAACTGGGAACAACAAGCAGCAGCAGCAACATACTCAGCTTCTGTGGTGGATTGGGCGATGCTAGACTGCTTGCGAGAAGACCAAGACACAAGAGAAGATCCAAGAAACTGACAAGTCCCCGAAGTGGACTTCCTCTCAACACGACAACCAGCATAATCCGCATCAGAATACCCACAAAGAGAAAGGGAGGAGGAAGCTGAAAACCAAAGACCAAACTCGGGTGTGA
This sequence comes from Miscanthus floridulus, assembly GCF_019320115.1. Taxonomy (NCBI): domain Eukaryota; kingdom Viridiplantae; phylum Streptophyta; class Magnoliopsida; order Poales; family Poaceae; genus Miscanthus; species Miscanthus floridulus. The sequence goes on from NC_089592.1 coordinate 74,563,580, forward strand.
AACGAAGGTACCTGAGGATCCGCTTGATGGCTTGACGATGAGACGTGCGCGGAGAAGACTGAAAACGCGCGCACAAGCAGACTGCGAATTGGATGTCCGGTCTCGTCGCCGTTAGGTACAGCAGGGACCCGATCATGCTTCGGTATTCCTTCTGGTCCACTGCTTCTCCCTCCTTGTCCTCATCCAGGGCCGTCGTGGTTGACATGGGCGTTGAAAGAGGCTTGGCCTCACCCATATCAAATTTCTTGAGCACGTCCTTGGTGTACTTGCCTTGGTGCACGAACGTCCCCTCACGACTTTGCTTGATTTGCAGCCCAAGGAAGAAAGTCAATTCGCCCATCATGCTCATCTCAAATTCCCTGCTCATAGTATCTGAAAACTTGGCAACAAGAGCATGAGAAGAGCCACCAAAGATTATATCATCCACGTATATCTGAACCAAAAGGATGTCTGTGCCTTGCTTGAGGAGGAACAGAGTCTTATCTACGGAACCCATCCTAAAACCCTTATCAAGCAAGAAAGCTTTCAAACGCTCATACTAAGCTCTCGAGGCTTGTTTCAAACCATACAAGGCTTTGTGGAGTTTAAAAACATGGTTGGGGTACTTTGGATTTTCAAAGCCAGGGGGTTGCCTCACATAAACCTCTTCCTCTATGTACCCATTCAAGAAGGCACTCTTTACATCCATCTGATACAGCTTGAACCCTTTCGAAGCTGCAAATGCTAAAAGAATCCTAATGGCTTCTAGACGGGCAACAGGAGCAAAGGTTTCTTCATAGTCTATTCCCTCTTTTTGGCAAAAACCCTGAGCCACTAATCTCGCCTTGTTTCTCACCACCACCCCATCCTCACTCTGCTTGTTCTTGTAAACCCACTTTGTACCTATGGGGTGGCACTCTGGTGGAGGTGGAACTAAAACCCACACTTGGTTCCGCTCAAAGTTCTCTAACTCCTCGTGCATAGCATTAACCCAATCGGCATTAGATAGTGCGTGTCCAATATCTCGAGGCTCAAAAGAAGCTACGAAAGCAGAATGAGCGAAATGGGAAATATGATAAGACTTGGAACGCGTTACCCTTTCGTCGATGTCGCCGATCATGGTCTGAGGAGGATGGCGTCGCTGGATATGTCGAGGTGCACCCAAAGACGAAGTCGCCTCCCCCTCATCCACAGCTGGGGCCTCCTCAGTCGATTGAGGAAGCGGCTCGCACGGACCCCATGAAGTAGAGGTGGAGGGCTCGGGGCCATGAGCCGAAGTGGTCGAAGCTGGCTCGATCGGGGCAGCCGGTTGAGATGGCTTGGGATCATCCCAATCGACGTCATCGTCATCCTCAACAAAAATGCTATCACCCATCTCTTCATCACCTGCACGTTCAAAGACCGAAATAGAAGAGGGCATGGTTTCATCGAAGGTGACTTCACAAGTCTCCACGACACGGTTAGTCTTAAGATTAAGCACACGGTACGCATGTGAATGAGAAGCGTAACCGAGAAATATACCGTCCGAAGATCTAGATTCAAACTTGTCAAGATTACCTTGCTTAAGAATGAAGCACCTACAACCGAAGACTCGAAAATGACTCACCTTGGGTGGACGCCCAAACCGCAATTCGTAGGATGTCTTCTTTAAGAAAGCTCGAAGAAAAATGCGGTTTGAAACATGGCAGGCGGTGTTGATGGCTTTGGCCCAGTAACGCCTAGGAGTCCTATGCTCATCGAGCATCGTCCTGGCCATTTCAACCAAAGTCCAATTTTTGCGCTCAACAACACCATTCTGCTGAGGGACATAGGGCGAAGAAAACTGATGTTCAAGACCCAAGGAAGCACAAAAGGTGTCAAACTGAGAGTTTTTGAACTCAGTGCCATTGTCACTGCGGATAGCTCGTATGACATTCTTTGGTAACTCAGTTTGCAACCTCAAGATCAAGTCACGAGCATGAGAAAACGCTTCGTCCTTGCCCTCCATGAAAAACACCCAAGAATAACGAGAAAAATCATCCACGATCACTAGAACGTACCACTTCCCTCCCTCTGACCGAACCCGAGCCGGACCAACAGTGTCCATATGGAGTAGCTCACCGGGTCTCGTGGTCATGACCTGAGTCACTGGAGGATGGGAAGCAGCCACCATCTTTCCGTGGCGACAGGGATGGCATACTAGATCCTTCTCAAACTTAAGTTTGGGCAATCCTCGGATCATGTCAAGAGAACTCAACCTCACTAGGAGATCGAAGCTCAAGTGACCAAGTCTCCTATGCCACTTCCACAAATCAGAAGAAGATCCGGCAACCAAACAGCGAGAAGAACCGAAAGACTGAGAGAAATCAGCTCTGAAAACTCAGCCAAAAGGAACGATCTGACAAACTAGATGTCCCTGAGAATCGAGCACACGAGAAAGTCCAGTCTTAAAGCGCACCTCAAACCCATCTTGAAGGAGTTGCGAAATAGAGAGCAAATTAAAATGCAGGCTTGAAACCAAAGCAACGTCCTTCAAGATAAAAGACTCATTGACCCGAATGGTCCCACGAGACAGCACCTTACCTTTGCTATTGTCCCCAAATGTGATGTACTCCTTGTATTGCATGGGGTCGAGGCTGGAGAACCATTTGGAACTTCCGGTCATGTGGCGCGAACAGCCGGAATCAACAAGCCACGTGTTCTCCAGGCCTCCGCTCTGCATCAATAGAAAGACAGGGGGTGAGCAAATGGCACAACACTGGGGTTAGTGAAATGAGGAGAATACCAGTGTTGAGTCATTTGCCCTGGAAAAGTGTTAGGAAAAACACCATACATGCCATGTCCCATTGGAGAGAAGCGATCACCACGTGGGGGAAAACGTGGTCCGCTAGGAGTGTGGGACTGAAAGCCACCGTCGCGAGGTCTAGAGTCATATAGATCATGACTTGGGCCACGCCGGGCACGACCACCACGTGGTCTCGCCACCTGAGGCCTAGCACCTTGAGGCATTGCACCTCTAGGCCTAACACTGTGCCTCTGAACAGGCGGTACATGTACGCCATGGAGAGGACGGTACATGTTCCGGTTGTTCAACTCGTACTCACGCCGCTCATCTCTCTTCCTCCTAAAGCAAAACTCAGCCAAATGACCATCTCTATGGCAATAGTCACAGTGGTACCTCACCTCTCTCTTGGATGGTGGTTGACTCACTCTCTTGTGGATGTGGTTCACTCTTTGAGGCTTTTTGGCTTTAGGAAGGGGTGCACTAGAGATGTTGGGTAGAGTATCGAGTGAGTTCCGAAAGTGGTTCGGTTTGGGAACCCAAACTTGCTTGGATGGTGGAGCTTTTGGTGGTTCTTCAAACACACCATCTTTGATCATAGGCTTGGTAGACTCTGGTGGAGGGATCTTGATCAATTTGGGAGTGTTGGTGGGTTTCTCACTTGGGTTCAAACCACTATGTTCACCAACCTTGCCATAGACATGCTCACCCTTCCCACCTATAGCAAAGCCTACTCCCGATGAGTCAGTTCCCCGCCTGAACTGGCTCACCATCATGCCCAACTAGGGCTCACTGCACGACACCCAGCTCAAGATGGACCGAAGTTGTGTGTTTTCTTCCTCGGTTCCCATCTTGTCGTGCCTGCAGGACTCAAGCTCCAACACCAAAGCTTCACATCGAACACATGTAGTGGTGATGCTATCTAAGTTGGCCTTCTCAAACTCAGCAAGTTTGGCAACCTTCTCTGCCAACTCAGATTGCAAGCCTGAGCAGGACTTGCATGCACCGAGCAACCCAGAACGAGACTTCAACTCATCACATTCATCAAGCAAAACAACATACTTGGATTGCAAGTCAGAGAGGTTAGACATGTGTATAGCGCACTCATCGCACTCCTCCTCCTCTGACACCACTACACCACTCTTGGCAAGCTCCAACTCCTTCAAAGCAACCTCTAGCTGGTCCTTAAACTCTTTTCTCTCACGGGCAGCACGCTTAAGCAACTTATCTTGACTCATCAATGTATCATTCATAGTATCAAGCTCAAGCATAAGTGAGTCAAGTGTGGGCGGTACCTCGTTTTCGTCGTCGTCGACGTCGACGTCCTTTTTGAGCTTTGCTCCACCGTCAACCGCCATAGTGCAAAACCCACCACGGTTTGCACCGACGACAAAGCAGAGACCGTTGAGCTTGTCCTCGCGCTTCTTCTCGGACTCATCGTCGGTCGAGGGACAAGAAGAGTGATCATCGTCGGAGTCGTCGTCGAGGTCGCTGAGAGAGGCGAGGAAGGCGCGTTCTTGAGCTTTGGCCTTCCTGTGGTACGCCTTCTTGATCGCCTCCTTGTCGAAACCGCCCTTGGCCTTGTGCTTGCCAGAGGTGTAGTCGCGCTTATCCTTGCGCTTGCCGGAGTCGTACTTGTTGATGAAGGGCTTCTTCTTGGGGCAGTGCGCGACGAAGTGGTCCGGATCTCCACATCCATAGCATCCCTCCTTCGGGCCACCACTGCGTCGGCGATTCAAACGGTTGTTGTGAAACCGAGAGAACCGACTGATGACGAGTGCCAACTCATCATCCCCAAGAGACTCCAGCTGCTCCTCTGTGACTGACATCAAGCACGACAAAGAGAAAGAAGCTTGTGAAGGGTTAGTCAATGAACTTGAACCACTACCTGAGACCAAAGCCATGGTTGGTGCAGAGGGATTCTTGAGCTTGGCTTGGGTTTGGTAGTCGATCTCTGTGGACTTGAGCTTGCTGAAAAGCTCATCAACGGTGAGGGTGTCGTAGTTGGCGGACTCGATGATCGCCGACACCTTCACATCCCATACCTTTCGATCAAGGGCATAGAGAAGCTTGAGCGCCCTCTCATGATCACTATAAGGTAGGTTGGCCTTGTTCGCTTTCATTTTGTTGACGATAGTCTGAAAGCGGGAAAACATGGCATCGATGGACTCGCCATCAAGCTGAGAGAAGTTCTCGTACTCGCGCTTGTATATCTCGTAGAGTCTGGTCTTGACCTGTGCGGTCCCCTCGTGATAGCTCTGAAGCCTCACCCAGATCTCTCGAGCTGTAGTACAATCGGAGACACGCTCGAACTCAGAAAGCGAAAGACTCGAGAAAAGCACACTACGAGCTTTGCTATTTGCGTTGTGCCGATCCTTGTGATCCTAGGTGGTACGGGCCGCGGTAGGGAGCACAACGTAAGTAGCATCCTCGCAAATTTTCCAAACGAGCCAATCAATCCCCTGGAGATGCGCAGACATGCGGATCTTCCAATAAGGATAGTTTGACCCATCGAAGTGCGGTGGTTTGCCAGACCCACGCTCCATGTCGCCTTCGTGGATCACGGACCGATTAAGGTGAAATGATCCTTAACCGGCTCTGATACCAATTGAAGGACCGGAAACGGCGACCAGAGGGGGGGGGGGTGAATGGGAGCCTCAAATTTCTTTTGAAATCTTCGACCACTGTCCCAACATCAATCCCCAAAAAACATACACGAAAGACTTGATGACCACGACCCTAGAGAAGGGTGGATGCTCCCTCAGAACACAGCGGGTCACCACAGAGCAAACGGAACACAGATCAAAGCCCAAACGAGCAAACTCCCAAAAGAAAACAGCACTGCTCCTGCAAATATCGGACACGTCCGGTATGATATTGGACACGTCCGGGATTTTCAGCAGCAAGCTGATCAAAAGAGAAAAATCCAAAACCCCATCAAACGGTGTCCAAAAATCATGAAATTTTAACCATAGCTCTTTAGACACCAAGGGAAGGTCTCCACAAAATTTCAGCTCAAAACTCCAAAGTGAGAAATATCGGACACGTCCGGTATGATATCGGACACGTCCGGTATGAACGAGCAGTTTCTCGGGAAAAATTAAATCAAGCCATAACTTGATCAAATCAACTCCAAATGACTTAAAATTTTGCACAAGAGTTTACAAGCGAGTAGAAAGGCAACCTCTAAAAGATTATAGCCCGAGACAAACTCTAACTCCGTGAATCGAAGGAATTGAAAAAAAAACCCCAAGAAATAGGTCAAGAACTAAAATTGCCCGGATCTGCGATCTCGTGAGGAATTAGTGGATTTCCTTCGGTGGAAAGCTTCTACTCATGTCACTGATCGATCCAAGGCAACAAGAACGAACCAAAACTGTCCCAAATCGAAGAAACGAGAGGGGAAACAAGAAGGGACAAAAGGAGCTCGTGAAGAACACCAAAATCACATCAAGAACACAACTAAATCATGAATCCTGGAGGACATACGGTGGTTACGGCCACCGATTCCTTCAAAACCAAGTCACAATTTGAGTTGTGGACCTCTCTCATACATGGAAGCAAACTAGAGGAAGAAACCCTAAAGGAGAAAATGAAAACTGGAGGAGGTGAGGGAGATGGGGGCTCCCTCATCCTATTTAACAGGGCTATTACACATTCCCAGTTTTGCCCCTGGATACAAATGAGTTGAACCGCTAAGCCCAAGGGCGTTGTTGTCCAACCCGGTGTAATCTTGATCCGACGGCCACCGCGCCTTCTCACCGGTAGCTTCGCCTCGACGCGAACTCCCCGATGCCGCCACGTGCCGTCCGTCCCTCCTCGGAACCTCCGCCCGGGTTTTGAGGCCCAAACCCGTAAACCGTCCATCCGATGGTTTTGAGGTCCAAACCATCAAACCGTCCGCGAGTAGCGTACTCCATACGCGTCCCCCACCATCTGACGCGTGTCACCGCCGTCCTCGACCGGCCGGCCCGCCAAGTCCTCCTGAGCCTCGCTCGACTCACGCGTCCGCCGTCTTGACCCGGTCAACACCGTCACTCCATGTCTTCTTGCACTTGTCGATGTCCCAAGTGTCAGCCACCGTGGCTAGTCACCCGGCCTCTGGGTCCCTCGGTCCAAGCCTCACGTCCGTCCTTCACCGCTCCCGGTCTGTCGGCACGGCACGTCCTCCTTGACCTTCACCTCGCCGTCGACCACCGCATCCGAGCTCCACACCTGCACAACACAAGCCAAAAGACATGTCGCACACATAGCTTTCGCCATGGTAGGATTAGTCACCACTCAACCTACTTCGTGGATCACATTGACAATCACTCATCACAAAACGAACACACAAGGGTACTTGTCAACCTTGTGTTCGCAAAGAGTGGCATCGAAAGTCTATCCAGAAAATTGATTCATAATAGGCTCTTCTACCCATCTGAATTTTTGTGATCTACATCCACATTTTAAGGATTCACTAATTATGCAAATAGATTTACCTCTGAAGAAAAAGGATATGTATATATATAACAACTTCTAATGTCCTGAGAAGTTCAGATGTTTACATATCAAAGTTTCTATATTTACACGTGTGCCACTATAGCTGTCCTCATTTTCTTGGACTGATCCATTCCCTCATTTTCTTGGACTGATCTATTCCCTCATGAAACGAGAACATGTAATTGAACAGGGGATTTCTTTTTCTTTCTTTCTCGAATACGCTAGACAGCTGCTTTTATTGCATTAAGGACAAAAGGTCTTAGAATACAACACAAATCTGTACCCTAGAAAGCAAAACAATACATTCGCGCCACTGAAAAAGTGAAAAAAGACGACCCAAACACACAGATTACTAAACCAAGTTCAGGTTCAGCTGTGCAAAACCTCTGGCACCAGAAACAGAGGGGCAATGGCAGAGTTTTTTCGATAGGGCGGCAAAAGCTTTGCCACAAATTTATTAGAAGAACAAAATAAAAGAATATTGCAGAGTCGAGCACTGTTTTCCTCGCATTCCCTTTCCCTCTTCATTTCAAGCATCAGAGCTGGACAGTCTTGCAGACTGTCTTCCTATCTGACCAAGCCATGTCGCGAAATGCCAATGTTGGTCCAACATCAGCCCTGCAGAAAATGTGGCCAGGCATACATGAAGATGCTGAAACATGACAGCAATGTTGCATAGCAAGGTTAGTTATCCTGAAATGTTGAAGCATCATGTGCACGATGTAGATCTAATCCAAAAAATGCATCTTGTGTACGTGTTTGCCTCCAATGATTGAGACATGACAGGCTTATACACTATTTAGATGCCTGAATCAATAAATTATCCAAAAGATAAGAATCAACCTGCCGTAGAGATGGGCAGCAAACTCACAAGCAACTCAACCGGCATGATTCTTCTTGTCTGCTGATTCAAGTGTGTAATGATTCTACTTCTTTCATTATATATAGAGAAACACCATTAGAGCACCATACCCTTTTCTTCTTCTCTAAAAGGACGGTAGCACTGCAGTTTTTGCTCCAAGAATGGCTTTCCATCTAAGATCTGCAAGTGCGCTTTCTAGCCCTTATATATACAGAGACACCATTAGAGCACCATACCCTTCCCTTCTTCTCTAAAAGGAAGATAGCACTGCAGTTTCCTTATGCTCTGCAACTGGTCCTCAACGCTGGTTTCGTTGGAGCGAGGGCTAGAAAGAGCACTTGCTCAGCCTCCACAACCATTGCAACAATTTACATGTTTTGGGGAGGTTTGGAAATGTGTTCAACAACATTGAGGAGATTATGTCCTTGCCTAGCAGCCAAGTCAACCCGTGCCAATCTAAGAAAAGGAAAGCAGTGGAGGATGAGCTTGAGCACTCTTTTCTGCTACTCGATCTTTGCAGCGCCATGCAAGAGAGCACCTCAGGTATTAAGGTGGGTAACCATGAAAAACAATTGATTATCAAAAGAGGAGAAAATGCAGAAATTGAAGCCAACATTCAGTTTCAGTCCTATATCCGCTTTGCAAAGAAGACCCAGAAGCAGTTCAAGAAGGTCAGTGACAAGTCTACTTCAGCCAACCAGGAGAGCTGCAGGATAGTCAAGTTGTCGGGTGAAACTAGAGATATTGCTATCTCAATTCTCGAGTTATCATATTGGATCTAATTGCAGTGCAAAGTTCTAGAGAGTTGTCTCTCATCCACAAGACATTCCAGGAGAGCAGAGTTCCATGCAAAGTGGAACAATTAGAGGTCTTGGAGATAGAAATTGTTGACCTGGAGGCTGGAGTTGAGGCTTTGTTCAAAAAGTTGATCCAAAGCAGATTTTCCCTTCTCAACACTGTCAGCTTGAAGACAGATGTACCAATTCTGAGCCCCTATGATTGCATCTGCTTTGAGGATTAGCTGATCACTCTATATAAGAAGAATTACAGCAAAACTGTCAATTTTTCCGAATTGGGGTCTCCCCCTTTCCATCACCGAATGCAAAAGTCACTTGAAGAAAAAAATTTTTGGACCACTTCTTGTTGTTTTACTGTTATAAATCATATATAATGATACAATGATCCAAATAAGCATTTGTTCATATATATATATATATATATATATATATATATATATATATATATATATATATATATATATATATATATATATATATATTTAAATGTTACTCCAAAGATGCTCGACATCGGTGATTGTTATTAAAGTAGTTAGGGTGCATTGTTCAAGTTGGTCTTTGCATGGCTTTATTATGAGATGGCCATGTTGCGCAGATGCAATATGTTGCCACTGCAACAAGCAGCAGATCCTTGTCCAGTGGATCTGGCTATCTACAGCTAAAGCAAGCCAGCTCCAACACACGAGATAGAGCATGTAAGTAGCATGAGTTGTGCAGAATAAAATACCTACTGGCATTGGCGATTGCGCAACAACTACATAACACGTACTTCACCAATAATACTTGGTTAGTGATCACTAAACTAATCCCTGGAGCATGCAATTGCGTCAAGATTGGACAGTAGAGTGACTAACCTGTTGATTCTTGTTGCCAATAGTTGGAGCATCACAATGTGATAAATCACTGGGAGAATAGCTGGCGCACTAAAAAATTGATAAACACACGAGTGATGAAAGAAACAGATTCCTTATGCTGCTGCCAGATCTCAAACCTTCATAAGCATTGAGGAGATCAAAATGGCAGGATTCTCTTTGTCTACCCTTCAAAAGATGCTGCCTCATACCCTCTCTCTATAAAATAGGTCTCGGCAGAGACTTGACTCATCAAGCAAAAATTTTCGCCAATAATACTTGGTTAGCGATCACTAAACTAATCCGATGAGCATGCAATAGTGTCAAGATTGGTCAGTAGAATAACTAACCTGTTGATTCTTGTTGCCAATAGTTGGAGCATGACAATGTGGTAGATCACTGGGACAATAACTGGCGCACTAAAAAAATTAATAAACACACGCGTGATGAAGGAAACAGATTCCTTATGCTGCTGCCAGATCTCAAACCTTGATAGACAGCATTGAGAAGATGAAATGGCAGGATTCTCTTTGTCTACCCTTCAAAAGATGCTGCCTCATACCCTCTCTCTATATAAATAGGTCTCGGCAGAGACTTGACTCATCAGGCAAAATTTTTCGCTTCTCATTTCTTCCACCTCATTTCAATACCGAAAAAATTTAAGCCAGAGACTATAGATCGATATGGCTTCCCATCTTAGGTCGATAAGCTTGCCGTCTAGGCTTCACTCCAGCGAAGCTGTAGTGCAACAAGAGCTGTGCATTCTACAGGCAATCATCTCCTCATCTTCTACATGTATCATCACCATGTGTGAAAGTTTGAGGAGGCTTGGAGACATCTACAGCAGTGTTGAAGAGATGACTCACTTGCCAAGCAACCAAGTTTTCTCTTCCCAGCAAAGGAAGATGTTGGATGCAGAAATTGAATCTTCTCTCGAGCTGCTGGATCTCTGCAACACCATGCAAGAGATCTTTGTTGAGTTGAAGGCCATTATCCAAGAGCTGCAAGTGGCTCTAAGAAAAGGAGATGATGCCACCGTTCAAGCCAAGATCCAGTCTTACAGCCGCTTGGTGAAGAAGGCTAAACAATCTTTCAAGAAGGCAAGCAAGAAGGCCATTTCTGACAAGACAGATTGTGCAATGATCAGGCTACTGAGCAAGGCTAGGGAGACCACTGTCTCTCTACTTGAGTTAACGCTGCATCTCTTGTCGAAGCAAATCGAAATGCCTAAGCAGTCACTTGTCTCGAAGGCATTTTACAAGAGAAAAGCAGTTGTTTGCGAGGAGGACCAGTTACAGGCGTTAGAGTCCAGCATTGGAGATCTTGAGATCGGAGCAGGACACCTGTTCAGGATATTGGTCCAGAGCAGGGTTTCTCTCCTAAACATCCTCAGCTCATAGATACTCCTTGTTGCTTCTTGACATCCTGTGATTGGCATCCGAGTTTTTGGGAATTAGCTGATCAATTTTGTAATATGTATATAGTACCAATACATGTACAGAAAAATATCAGAAAGGAAGAAAAGCATGTAGGTTTGATCCATTTCATGTTTGCCGATGTGATTTGTGCTCCGTGTATACTTTTTATTGCGATCCTTATTTAGTGGATCTTGCTCAACATACACTAAGCATGACAGATCAAAGCCACAAGGGCTGTTAAGCTATGATTAGTGAATATTTAATGTTTCAGAACGGATACACATTTCTATTCCATGTATTTTAAAAATCAATTGCCTCAACATGCAGATCATTCTGTTAGCATGTTAGTGTCTGTATATCTACAGCGTCAGATGCATTCCATCATGCTTCAGACTAAAAATATAGTTAACTGATTGACAAATTTCTTTAACCCCTGATCCCCAAAGACAATTAAGTATCAACTAAATCATCTCACATCCGAATCCAAGCAATTCCATTTCAGCAGCCCTAAACCAACTCGATTGGACAAAGTGATGAATGCGCTGAATTTTTTACTATTTGGTTTTTTTTTCCGAAAGTTTCTCTTAAATAGACCCCTGGCGGAAAGAATTTCAGAAATGGACTCTTGGCTCGGCGCCAAAGTGACTGGCGCCGAGCTCGGCGCCACAGTCACTGGCGCCGAGGTCCTAGGCACGGGAAAATGGCCTGCCAGGGGCTCGGCGCCAGAGTGACTGGCGCCGAGCTCGGCGCCATAGTGAACGGCACCGAGCTCGGCGCCATAGTTAATGGCGCCGAGATACCTGCATTTAACCCAGCCAGTACTTCTTCCCCGAGCGTTCTTCCTCTTATTTCTTCATTTTTCTCGGGTTTTTTTTTCTCGCCACTTCACCCTACCTCACAATCACCGACAACTTAGAATTTTGGCTAAGTCTGAATTTTTGCTATGACTTGGAGACTAGAATTTTACCATGACTTGGACATCGACAAATTGAAAATTTTACCATGATTTGGATATTGAGAAATGTGGCTAACTCTAGAGTTTTACACTGACTTGATATTTGAGCACTTAAAACAACATAGAAATACTTAGGATAAAAAATGATCTAGGATTTATGTTGATGAACGAGACTAAAAATGTTTCTAAGCGTTGGATCAATAGTTAACACCCTTTTTCATGATGCAGTTTTGACCACAGTAAAACTATAGTTTCTTTTCTAGATATAAAGTTTGACCTTTAATAGAAGTTGTAGTTTGAGTTGAGTACAACAAACTTTGTTTTTGGACCTAAACCTAAATCAGTTTGCGATATTTTATCTTCCAAATTTGTATAGCAACTCAATTTAATACCTTACTACGAGTTTGAGTACTCTCTGAGGATATGACAACAAAACAAGTCTCGTCAAGTTTGGACTTAGCCACGGTAAAAAATCAGACCATCTCGTGGTAAATATACATATGTCCATCTCATGGTAAAATCATAGATTTAGACAGATTGTAACATATCCAAGTCACAATAAAATTCAAATTACATATCCATGGTAATTCTAGTCTCTAAGTCATAGCAAAAATTCAGACTTAGCCATTTTTGCATATGTCTGTCCCACGGTAAAAATCAAATTTGACAATGTCCAAGTCATGGTAAAAATCCAGGCTTAGCCAAAATTTTATATATCCATCTCACGGTAAAATTAGGGTGTTTGATGTGCTTGCCAACCATCGGCCTCACCAAACGTAGGCCTCCAAAGGGCAAGGTCGACCCTTCTGTTCTGCTCGCGCATCAATCGACCCAATCGACCATTCTGTTCTGCTTGCTAACCATACGTTTGGTAAATTTAGGGACTTAGCCAAAATTTTATATATCAATCTCACGGTAAATTTAGGGACTTAGCCAAAATTCTAAGTTGCCGGTGATTGTGAGGTAGGGTGAAGTGGCGAGAAAAAACCCAAGACGAAGGAGAAATAAGAGGAAGAGCGCTCGGAGAAGAAGTGCAGACTGGGTTAAATGCAGGTGTCTTGGCGCCATTCACTATGGCGCCGAGCTCGGCGCCAGTCACTCTGGCGCCGAGCCCCTGGCAGGCCATTTTCCCGCTGCACTTTGGTCAGGGATCGGGACTCGGGAGGAGCCAGGAGGTGGATGGCGTGGCCCCTAACGGCGTTGTTGTGCAGGGAGCTTTGGGGTGGGAGACAGACAGCCTCCAGGCCCTGTGAAATTTTCGTATTTTGATCTCTTTTGAAAACAATTTCTAGAAAAATACCAACGCCAAAACAATTTCTGAAAATAGACCATTTTTAGGCGTCTTAGCACATGACGCCGAGATATGAGGCTCGGCGTCGTGTCACTCCACGCCGAGGTACTGCCACGTCACGGGAGACCGGGGTCGTCGTCGCCACGTTGGCGCGTGGGTCCGAGACGTCGGCGTCGTGTCAGCCGACGCCAAGTACCCAACATCGGCGCGGTCGGACTCAGGGCCGAGCTCTGGCCCCATCCGGAGCGCGGCCCAGGCGGCCCAACAAAGCACGGTGGCCCAGCAGCTCGGCGTTGGGTCACTTAACGCCGAGCCTCCAGACCTCGGCGTGACCCGACTCAACGCCGAGGTCTGGACCCTTTAGGCCACACCGAGGCCCCTTCTTCTTCCTCCCTTCATTCTGAAACCGCCGGCCTCCCTCTCTTTCTCTTCTCCCCCGCACCGCCACCAAACCCTAACCCCCAAAATCGACCCCCGGTGCCACGATCTCGGCTCCCGAAGGTTCCTCGAGGTAATGGTCCCTCCTCTCCTCCATTCTATCCGCGTAGATATGCTTACATTGTCCCTAATCATTTGGAATCATGGTTGTTTGGTGATTTGGTATATTTGTGTTTGCATTTGCAAAATATATGGCTTAGGATGATTGAGTGCATTGTTGTTTAACTGTTATATGTGATGAACATGTTAGGTTAGTTTGGTTTCTAGTTATTTTGGTCATTAGGGTTATTTGTTTATTGTAGGTGTCATTAGGGTTAGTTATTTGTTGGTCATTAGGGTTACTATGTATTTTATTAATTTGTTGGTCATTACATTTCAATTTGTTATGACTAGAAATGATTATGTTGTTGGGGTTGAAAAACGATGAAATGATATATTTTAGTTTCTACTTATTGGATTGAAATATATTCATATGTTACACTACTTGTTGTGTGATGGCTGTAGATGGATAAATTAGTGAGGTTGCATCATGGAGGCCGTATTGTTAGGACAAGAGATGATAGTTTGGAATTTCTGGACATGTGTGAGGAGTTGTTGATTTTTTCTGAAACACCATCTTTGACCCAGTTAGTGGAGCGAGTGAAGGTTAAGTTAGGCTAGAATGAAGGAGACGTGAATGTTCAGTTTGAAGGTGTCATAGATGTTGGGTCGTCGAAGGGTCCTCGGATCAAGCGGTTGCTCAAAATTACAAACGAGTCTGAATGGAATGATTACAAGGCAGTTGTATTGGCCTCAGAAGTGCGATCTTTGGATTTAGTAGTAAGTAAGGAGTCCGGCTTAGGAAATGATAACTTCGAAGCATGGCCATCTTCCCCCGCTCACATAGGTTATGGTCCTTTGCCTGAAGAAGAAATACTTGTCACACAACTAGGCTACGGTGGAGATGAGGAAGAGAATCCGGTTGCCGATGGTGAGGGCAATCATGATAGTGATGAAGATGATGATGATTATGTAATTGTTGATGCAGAAGAAGGTTTGGACGACGCTAGCAGAGACTTTTCTATTGAGGATGAGCTTAGCGACGAAGATGATCTTAGTAGTGAAGAAGACTTTGGTGATGCTAGGGCTACGAACCGTTTTGACATGAAGATAGCTGGAGATGATGAGTCCTTCTTAGAGGAGATAGCCGAAGACTCTGATGACGATCGCCCTGTTGGTCGTCTGAATTTAAGGGAAATAGAGATATTGTCTAGGGTCTTGCCTTGGAGAGATCCACTAGTTGGTGATTTCGAGGACCTTAGCCATGGTCATAGGGCAGTAGCTGATGGTGGGCAAAGTGATACAACTGTGCCTGATGTTAGCGGTTGCCTCATCATACGGAAGGGCATATTGTTTGCTACCATGGATGAATTGAAATCATGGTTGCAAGAGTACTCCATTGTACACAACCGACCTTTTAGGGTCATCAATTCATTCAAGGAGAAGAGGTACACTGTTGCTTGTGAAGAACAACAGTGTGGTTGGAGAGTATGTGCTAGGAAGATGAAGGCAGGCAAATGGAAGATTACCTCAGTGAAGCAACCACATGTTTGTGCCACTGCTGAGGCAGAAGAGAACCATCTGCAGCTCAATTCTAGGTTCATTGCAAGGCAATTATGCCCCGTGGTGAAGCATATGCCAACCATTACGGTGTCTGCATTGGTTGAGATCATCTTCCAACGGTATAATTACTATGTCAAGTATGGGAAAGCATGGAGGGCAAAGCAGCGTGCACTGGAAATAATATTTGGAAATTGGGAAGAAGCTTATGAGCGCCTCCCTGTAATGTTGAACGCAATGAGGGCCGTAAATCCTGGGATGCACTTCGAGTATTTACCTAAGGAGGGTGAAACAAGGAATGGTAGCCAGGTATTTGGAAGGGCGTTTTGGACGTTCGGGCAGAGCATCGAAGCATTCAAGCATTGCAGGCCCGTCGTCTCAATTGACGGGACCTTTCTTACAGGGAAATTTGAAGGCACAATGCTTATTTGTATTGGGACAGATGCAGAGGACCAGCTTGTGCCATTGGCCTTTGCGATTGTTCGGAAGGAGGACACGGATAGTTGGTGTTGGTTTCTCAGGCTAGTAAGACAAGTGGTAATTGGTCTGGGACGTGATGTTTGTGTGATATCCGATAGGCATGCTGGCATTCTGAATGCCGTAGAACAAGAGATTCCTGGTTACGGCTAAATACATCACCGGTGGTGCACCAGACACCTTGCTCAGAATCTTATAAGGCGTGATCACACAAAGGACAACTTCAAATTATTTGAGGAGGTTTGCAGGCAGCAAGAGGTTCAATTATTCAAAGACAAGTTAGATGCCCTGAAGTTAGCCACAAATGTTGATGGCAGGCAATTCTTGAGCGAGTTGATGGCGTCGAAGGATAAGTGGTCACTTGCATATGACACGGGTGGTTGGAGATGGGGCTTCATGACTAGTAACATGGCAGAGATGTTCAATAGCCTTCTAAGAGGTTGTCGTGGTCTGCCTGTGACTGCTATTGCCTCATTCACCTTCTACAAGTTGAATTCTTGGTTCGTTTCGAGGAAGAAGCATGCAAGGTCTCTATGGACAGCAGGCAAAGCTTGGCCACTTTTAGCATCTCAGGAACTAGCTTTCTCAAAGAAAAAGTCTAAACGATAGAAGGGTTCATGTTTCGATCCGATCAACCATGGATATGAGATTCTAGAGGGTGGCGGAACTAACATTGGTGGTGAAGACCGTGGTGCTCGAAAACATAAAGTAGTGATCAATGAGAACAAGTGTACGTGTGGAAAACCGATCATATACCATAGGCCTTGCTCCCACATGATTACAGCCTGTCGCCTTAGACGTGTTGACCCTGAGGTCCCTCCCCGTATGGCCGCGGAGTTCTCTTTGAGGAACCTAATGAGCACCTGGAATCCTCAGTTCGAGCCATATCTTGACGAGAGTCAATGGCCTACTTATGATGGCCCCAAGTATGTGGCTGATCTTGGTTTACTCTGGAAGAGTAGAGGACCTAGGCGGCGGAAGCGGTTCAGGATGGACATGGACCGAGCCACGAAAGGTAGATCAACCACGAGTAAGGTTGGGAGACATTTTGTAGAGGACACCCAAAAGAGCCGTTGCTCTGGTTGCCATAAGCCGGGCCACAATAAGAGAAAATGTCCTGAACTACTTAGACAACAGGTATCCATTAAGCTAGCTACTAGAATTGCTTTGTGTAATGGTACATTGGTTTACTTTTGTTTTTTTTATTTTTATGTTACTTCGTACCACATACACATGCTTTAACTTACACTAATGGTTTGTCATTGCTTATGTTGCAGGATGGATCGGTTCCCCCTTCTTGATCCAAGGTTCGATGAGCACCACCGGGCTCGGAGGATCAAGAACGGAGAGGTATATTCAACAATTCGTATGAAAACACTGCATTGTTCATGTTTTGCTCTATAGTCCATGCTCTTTATAAAGTGACATGCACTAATACTTTTTCATGCTTGTTTTTTTTGCAGGTTTTGAATGTGCTGAGGCCAATGACACATGAGGCCTCTACGACCATGGTCTACGACGAGAGGTACACGCCCCTCCTGAAGGTGGCGAACCTTGCTACCATTGCTCGTGTTTGTCGTCGAGGCACTCCACCTTTCAACCCAGCGGCGCTGACGGTGTTGATAGATCGGTGGCGTCTGGAGACACACAGCTTTCACCTACCATGCGGGGAGATGACGGTCACTCTCGAGGACGTTGCCATGATCCTTGGAGTCAAAATCCGAGGATTCCCAGTGACAGGAGACACGGAGTCTGAAGGATGGCAGCAGCAGGTTGAGCACTTCTTGGGACGGCCCCTAGCGGCAGTTGAGGCTGGCAAGAAACGGCGCAGCAGTGGGGTGTCCCTGAGGTGGCTTCGTCAGCAGTTTCGGGAGTGCCCACCCAACGTAGACGCCGAGACCGTGACATACTACTGTCGGGCCTACGTCCTCCACATGTTAGGTACGGTTCTCTTCCCTGACGGCACTGGAGACACGGCGTCCTGGATGTACATCCCATGCCTTTTGAACTGGGAGGATGCCGGCAATAGGAGTTGGGGCTCGGCTATACTTGCCTTCCTGTACCGTCAGCTTTGCGAGGCTTGCCGCCATCCTGGAGGCTCGCACGCTACAATGTCAGGCTACATCACACTGTTGCAGGTAATAAAGCAAAGTTGTACAAGTTACCACTACAATTCAATGTATTTTCTTAACAAAAGTGATTAACATTCATGTTTCCACTCTTTTTTTGTAGATTTGGATGTGGGAGAGGCTTCCAGTTGGGAGACCGCATTAGCTTGATCCCCCACAACCTTGGTTTCCTCAAGGAGACGCAGTTGTCGCCCCTACCGTGGCACACCTCTACGAGCGAGCCCATGGAACATACCACGTGTCACGCCACGCGTACATCAGCTTCACCAACGAGCTGGACACCCTTTTGCCACAGCATGTAAGTTTCCCACCCTTTTGCCCTAATCGAGGATATGTGCACAAATTGAGCGTCGACTAGTTGATGACGATGTTGTGTACAGGTTCAATGGAGCCCATATCGGCGGAGGCAAGTAACGGATCTCAACTTGAGCGCCTTGTGCATGGCAGACGAGGACGTCTGGACGATGAGGACCCCCCTTATTTGTTTCTATGCAGTTGAGTACCATCTCCCTCACCGTGTAGCACGGCAGTTTGGTAGGCTGCAGCCTTCTCCGCCCGATGATTTCTCCACCGGTTGGCAGCTCCACAAGTACGTAACATACAATATTTTGTTCATTTCACATGAAAGAATCATTGAGTAGGCCTTCATATTGCCGATTTGGTGTAAAATTTGCAGGTTCAACAGACAAAAAAATAAGAAGATCACCGACTGGCAGCTGGAGCACCATCGCTACATTGATGAGTGGATGTTGATGGAGCAGAACAACATGGGCATCCACGCCGTCCATCGTGACAAGGCATTCCATGATTACCTTGTTTGGTTTGGTCAACGAACAAGGCTTCAATTGAGGCCCGCTTGGACGGAGCAAGACATTGCTGACATTGCGAGCGAGGATGAGGGCAACAACCCATATGACCAAGCTACCTGAGAAGGCAGGCAAGTTGAGATCGCCCCTGCGTTAGCCAGAGCTGTAAGTGATACAACTATTTCAATCTCTGAGGTCTTTACTGTGATAGAGACTTAAATTATTGTTTTTGTTGCATAGAGCATGGAGATAATGAGGACAGTGGCCGACCAAGGAAGGGCATTGATGATTCCTGTGGGCGATCCTGATAAGGCCTCCATGTTACGACAACACATTCAGGTAGTCTTCTCTCATTCAGTTGATGTTACATCTTTATATAGTTTTGCGACCAACCCCACTTACTAATAGTGCTTTCAAAATGCAGCGTGCCATGCATCGCCTACGAAAGGTAGCTGCACGCCTTGGATGTAGACGTTCCCCGGATGTGGCAGTCCCACAACAGCTTGGTGCTGGACCTTCTACTGCACATGTTGGAGGGACTTCATCTTCACATGGTGCACATGGTGGCATGACTTCTTCTTCACATGGTGCAGCAACTACTGCAGAGGGTGGTCAAGGACATGGTCATTATGATGATGAAGTTGATGAAGGACAGGGAGAGTATGATCATGAGTATGATGAGATTGGCATGTCCCAGCTTGGAGATGCACCCCAAGGAACTCAAGGCCCCTCCGGTTCTGGATGTCCACATAGGACGCTCAGACCAGTGGACAGGTACACTCCAGGTACCTATCCGTTTGGGAGGGGAAAGCGTTACGCTCGCCGTCCACGTTAAGGTACAAGGAGCGATAAAAGATCCAAAGACTTCATATGCTTTATTTTGTGCATGGACTATGTATGCATTGGACCTTGTACTATGTTTGTTGATTGATGAAGCATATGTATGGACTATGTTGGATGTTGAATGTGTTGGACTATGTTGGATGCTTAATGTGTTGGACCTTTTGTATGTACGGATGTTGAATGAATGTGTCTGTCGGTGTGGTCATGTGTTATGTGAATGTGTGGAACGTCGCCATGTTTGAATGTGTCGCCAGGTTGTATGTCGGGGAGCTAGCGAAGGGGACACAAAGGGGACGAAGCACGCAAAGAAGAGATGATATATTGGTGAACCCAGGGGCTCGGCGTTTAGTCATTTGATGCCGACCCCTGGTACATACTAGAAAGCAATTCACCGAAGCGCCGAGGTGCCCAAGCTCGGCGTTTAGTCATTTCACGCCGACCCCTGGTGCTTACTGGAAACCCTTGCATCGAAGCGCCGAGGTGCCCAAGCTCGGCGTGTTATGACTAAGCGCCGAGGTTCGGCCCAAACCAGGCCACGGCCGTTTCCAAACCCTAGGGTTGGCGTGGGCCGCCTCGACGCCGAGCCTCAGCCCAACTCGTAGAAAGCCGAGCCAAACCCTAGGGTCGGCGTGGGATGACTCAACGCCGAGCCTCAGCGTGCCCTAGGGTCGGCGTGGGCCGACTCAATGCCGAGCCTCAGCCCACCTCACACACGGCCGCCAAACCCTAGGGTCGGCGTGGGCCGACTCAACGCCGAGCCTCAGCCCACCTCACACACCCCAAACCCTAGGGGAGCCTCAGCTCAACACGTAAACGCCGACCCAAACCATTTGGTATATGTTGCGATCCTATTTGCATGATTCAAATGAAAAATCTTTCTCAACGATTCCTCTTCGACTAACACGAGTTATACTAATAAGAGTAGACAAGTTATATTTATGTTTGTATATTTGTTCCTACAGGAAAAACCGATTGTTGGTTCGATTTCAATCCCCTATTTTTAGGGAGACTCAAATCTTTTTTTCAGTTTGGGAATCAACCATAGTACATGAAACTTAGAGGTAGGTAAACTGCAATTTATGAAATAGCGGAGGCACAACGATTACACTCACATCAAAAGTAACAATGGCATGTCGCAAACTAAACCTAGCATGCCTTAGGGGATTGAAAGAAACAAGTGATACAGACATTACAAAGGGAACACACTCAAATAAAAACTAACAATGGCATGTTGCAAACTAAACCTAGCATGCCTTATGAGATTGAAAAGAACAACTCATACAAGCATTCCACATTCGGATTGACTAACAAATGTTGGTCCTAATAATGCTCCCACATATTGAACTGAGTTGCGCCTTCCCCATAGTATCCTCCAGTTGACGGAGGCGGTGGTGGTGGCAGTGGCGGTGGCGGTGGAGAAGGAGGTCCGTCCTTCTTATGGTTCGTGCACTCGCAGTACGGATTATTGCATAGTGCCTCCTCTGCATCATTGCTGTTGTCGTCGTCCGACTTGTCCCTGTTACCACTTCCAGGGCCATACTCTAGGTCAAAGATGCGTCCCTGTAGATATGTGATGTACTGTTGATGGGGATAGATAGGAGGAGGGTCGACCCATCTAGTGAAGCCACAGTTATCTGGACAGCTTGAATCCTGAAAACCCATCTACCAATAAGTACTACTAGAAACTACATGCAAATCTAAAAAAGGAGAGAGTTCAAAGGCAATACAAATCCTCGCGGGCATCTGAAGAAACGACGGCCTCCACCGTCACAGTCGTTGTACATCTGCACAACGCAATCCAAACCGTGGCGGCATTTTGGCCAATCTTCAATGCGCTTATCGTATGATCTAAGAGGTCTCTCACGGGTGAAGTCACTCTTCCTCTCCAAAGGAAATTCCTCTATTGCTTCTTCAAAAGAATCAGGACCCAGAGAACCCTCCCACACAATCGGAGGTCCCTTCCTCACCCCCTTTCCTCTCCCTCCACCTAAACCCTTTCCACTCGAGGAATCTCCGCTCGACATTTGCTAAAACTAAACCAGAAAACAAGTTGTGTGGATGTGGAGCAAGACATGGAGCACTATATATAGATATGAAGGCAGGTTCACCATGAATGCTACGTGACAAAAAACATGTGTGCCTACTCATTTATTGAATCTGAAAAGGCTAGATGCTTCATCTGAAAAGCCTACAACCATGACTGGTCATTTCATCTGAAAAGGCTACACCTGTGTTTTGTCACTACATCTAAATGCAGTACATCACTCTGATATTAATTCATTGCGTCTACAGATACAACAGTAAACGAATCTAGGCTTTTCAGTGAGTTTTCAAATAGACTAGTACCCCTTTCAGTGACTGCAACAGTACTTGTAGCCCTTTCAGTGACTGCAACAACACAAGTAGTCTTTTCAGTGATACAAACAGTACCACTACAATCTTCGGATAGTTAACGAAGTACATGGCATAAGACCATCTGAAATAAAATCATAGTGCATTACAACATAATAAAAAAATTCCAGGGAATAAGTTCATCTGAAATAAAAGCAGAGTGCATTACAACATAGTAAAAAAAGTCCAGGGCTACACGACATCGCTCGTGAATGAACCAAATACCTACTGAGTGCAACGAGGCCACTTTCCCTTCCTCTCGGCATCGGGATTCTCCTCCATCGCTGCCTTCGCTCGGCGCACACGCTCAATCTTCTTCTCCCTCTCCGCCCGGTACGCAGCAACACGCCTCCTTTCCTCCTCTTCCTTATGCTCCTTTTCTATAGCCTCCAGTCTGCGTCTCTGCTCAAACCTCTCCTTAACCTCCGCATCCCACTCCTTCAGGCCTTCTAGACGCTGCTTGTCCGACTCCTTGATCTCAGTGTCAATCCACTGCTCAAAGTCACACAGTGATGGAACGGTCTGCAAGAAAAACAAATTGTTACAAAACAAATAAATAAGCAATACTTAATATCACAAGAAAATTAATTAACAAAATAAAAATTCCTCACAAACGATGCACGGCGTTGTTGCTTTGTAGGTTCCCATGCATAATTGGGACACATCCAGTACCTCTGCCTATATGTTTCCTCATCTTCAGAGATGTCTACCTTGCAAGGATCACCACAAAAGCACATTGGTCGAGGAACACCTTCAGGGAGAGGCTTTAGGTCGTAGGGATTTGCCCTCTGGCGACCATAGCTACAATTGAAAGAATTTAGTCATATTAACGGAGAACCAAACCTAAACCTAGAGTTTTCTATTTGTTGCACAGATAATGAATAAACATTGGGATTACCTTGGAATACGAGCTTTACCATGCCTTGGCATCCTAACGTTATGAAGAAAACGCCTTGGTCATAACAAATTGAAATGTAATGACCAACAAATTAATAAAATACATAGTAACCCTAATGACCAACAAATAACTAACCCTAATGACACCTACAATAAATAAATAACCCTAATGACCAAAATAACTAGAAACCAAACTAACCTAACATGTTCATCACATATAACAGTTAAACAACAATGCACTCAATCATCCTAAGCCATACATTTTGCAAATGCAAACACAAATATACCAAATCACCAAACAACCATGATTCCAAATGATTAGGGACAATGTAAGCACATCTACGCGGATAGAATGGAGGAGGGGAGGGACCATTACCTCGAGGAAGCTTCGGGAGACAAGATCCGGGCACCGGGGGTCGATTTTGGAGGTTAGAGTTTCGTGGGGGCCGTGGGGGAATGGAGGAGAGGAGGAAAGAAGAAGAAGGGGCCTCGGCGCGGCCTAAAGGGTGCAGACCTCGGCGTTGAGTCGGGTCACGCCGAGGTCTGGAGGCTCGGCGTTAAGTGACCCAACGCCGAGTTGCTGGGCCACCGTGCTTTGTTGGGCCGCCTGGGCCGCGCTCCGGATGGGGCCAGAGCTCGGCGCTGAGTCCGACCGCGCCGATGTTGGGTACTTGGCGTCGGCTGACACGACGCCGACGTCTCGGACCCACGCGCCAACGTGGCGACGACGACCCCGGTCTCCCGTGACGTGGCAGTACCTCGGCGTGGAGTGACACGACGCCGAGCCTCATATCTCGGCGTCATGTGCTAAGACGCCTAAAAATGGTCTATTTTTAGAAATTGTTTTGGCGTTGGTATTTTTCTAGAAATTGTTTTCAAAAAAGATCAAAATACGAAAATTTCACCCAGGCCCTCCACCTTCCCGTGCCCTGCTGCCCTGACCTGGACCCCTACGCGACGCCTCCCTCCGTTTCATCCTCCGGGTCGGCGCCGGCGACCTCGCCTACTCATTCGAGATGGTCGTGGGCTGGGTGGGTCCTCACGTTGGCTCAGCCCTTCTCCTCCTCTGGACCGCGGACCCGACTACTAAGCGTTGGTGCCGGCCTGCCGGGGTTCTAATCCTTCCGCCGGAGTCGAGCTTTTCTCTGCGGAGCACCGCTGCCACCGCCCACCGGGCACCGGACAGACAGCGCCACACGTCTACTAACACGGAATCAGGCATTCTCTGAAAATAAATAAGTGACCAGTCGAGGGGGTCGTGGGTATAAATAAACAGGATTGATGCACGGTGAGCTCCAGTCCGTGAGGCTTCTACAGACTACAGGGTAGGAAGATGGCTTCTACAGAAAAGGGTTGATGCATACTCTCCATACCAAAAAAGAGTGTAAATCTCATTTTTCAAAGTGTCAACTAATTTAAAATTTGGCTATATTTATTATAGCCATACTAAATATAATACTACACATATTTGATTAAACTTAAAATTAGTTGAATTTTTAAAAAGCGAGATATGCATTCGTGGACATCAAATGATCAAGAAAATGAGTTAAAGGCTGAGTTGAGCCCCCACATGACAGATTGACAGAATATAGCATGCTGCTTGCTTTTAATATGAACATGAAAGGAAAGACGGGATGCTAAGAAAATACTCGCTCGAAGAACAGAACCATCATCAGATTGAAAGATGAGGGTTCAAACTTGTTCCTAAGAAAATTATAGCTAGAGCATGATGTGAATGCCTGTGAGTTTGTGACAAGTACAACGAGGGGAGTAAAGTTTATGATGTGTCATATCGGATGTTCGGATACTCATTAGAAACATTAAACATGGGCTAATTATAAAATTAATTACGGAAGTCGTGACTAATTCACGAGACAAATCTATTAAATTTAATTAATTCATCATTAGCACATGTTTACTATAGCATTACGCTGTCAAATCATGAACTAATTAGTCTTAATAGATTCGTCTCACAAATTAGTCTCAATCCATATAATTAGTTTTATAATTAGTCTATATTTAATACTCTAAATTAGTGTCTAAATATCACATGGCCTAAAGTTTAAGAGGCCCAACCAAACAGCCCCACTATTCAGGCGAACGACTAGAGCTACAGCTTTATGGGACGCAACGCATCATGTGTCTCGTCTGTAATTTCCAGTGAAATGACCATGACCAGTGGAAGCAAGTCGACGAACTAGCCAGCGTGGAGCATTTTATTCGGAATTTTTTTAAAATAATATTTTTTAATTATGAATTACAAATATAACATTTGAATAAAAAGAATTGTAAATATAGTAGCTTGTCGGGCAGCCTAGTAGCCGACTAGACCCTGGCCGTGGCTAGCCCAGCGGACCATATCGGCCCGACAGACGTGTTGGCTACCGGGCAGCCGATAGGCTCATGTCGGCCGGCGGAGGGCCGACGGGCCTAAAATATCTACATGGCCTTCTTCCTCCCTCGCGCTTTCTCTCTCTCGTCGCTCCCTCGCACGCGCTATCTGCTGCGCCGTCGCCCGCCGCCGCTCGCCCCACCGCCGCGCGGCCACCCTCCTCTCGCCGGCGGCCGCCGGATCTGGCGGAGGGCTTGCCGCCGCCGCCCCCACCCTGCCGGCGCTGCCCCAGCAGCAGCGGCCCTCGACCGGCCCTCGCAGGTACGTTCTTTCTTTTTTTTGTTAAATTTAGTTTTTTTGTTTTGTTAGATATTCTTAGTTTTGTTTATTTGTTAGATTTAGTTTTAGGATTACTTTTATTAGGGTTAGGGTTAGTTTAGTTTAGTTTAGTTTATTAGGGTTAGGGTTAGTTTAGCTTATAAGGTTAGTTTAGTTTAGTTACTTTAGTTTATTAGGGTTAGTTTAGTAAGATTTTGTTAGTTTATTAGGGTTAGATTAGTTAGTACTTTTTGGTTTTAGTTATAGATTAGTAATTAGTTTTTGTTTTTAGTTGTAGATTAGGGTTAGTTTTAGTTTTAGGGTTAGTTTTAGTTTTAGATTTAGTTTTCGTTAGATGACTTACTATATTTAGTTAGTTTATTTTGTTTAGTTAGAGTAGGTTCGCATGGTAGTTTTTTAACCGACTCGATACTTTGCACGATGCGACGAGGAATGTCGACCGATTTAGTCCCTTTTAGAATTTACCATGGCAACGGTGAAATCAGATATGGGGACAGCGGGGTAGACCTTAGCGAGTTCTAGGTGTTTGACACAAAACTGAATTCGCCGCTAGATTATAGCCGGAAACAAGTTTTAACCTGGCTACATGAATACTTGGGTGTTCCACCCTCCCAGCATCGTTTCAGGATTAGTATGTTGGTGCCTAAATTGCGGGAGAATGGATGGAGGTGGGAGCTGCATGAGGCCAGTAATACGAAGAAGTGGCATTTTCTCGTGTCCAAGGCATTGGAGTGTCATTATTGCAACATCATGCTTGTTGAGTTCCTAGATGGTGGCATGCAGGGTGAGAGTAGCAACACAGGTGTAGCAAAGGACAACTTAGAGACCACAAATGCTGAGCAAACCTATGTTTGCGAACCTTAGGCAGTTCAGAACACGATAGGGGATGGAGAACCAGAAGAGTATGGTCCGTACATGGAAGCTAACCAGGGTGAGGAGGACGAAAGAATCATGAAACAGATGGAGGCTGACGATGCGGAGCATCTTGCCTTCGTGGATGAATTTACAGGCAGGAACTTTGACGACAAGACCAATATCCCTGAGGATTGGACTCACATAGCACCAGATGGCATGATGGTCGATGATGCTCATCGTTCGTCATGGGAGTATTCAAGGATCGAGGTCAGACAAGGGCAGATGTTTCATGACAAGATTCATCTGCAGCACACAGTTCAGCGGTGGGCTTTTTCAGAAAAGAAGCAGTTTAAGGTGGTTATTTCTAACCCCATGATGTGGGACGTTAAGTGTGTGACCCCAGGTTGTACTTGGCGTATTCATGGTCATATGCCACGTACCGAGAGCAACTTCATAGCCACTATTATTCAACCACACAGTTGCTTGCTGCAGACAACGCTGATCATGCATAAGAACATGACAGCAGAATTCATGGCAAATGTAATGTACGGTGAGATAGATGAAAAAGTTGGCATGTCTCCATTTCGGATAATGCTTGCTATTCAGAATAGATATGGCTATGAGATTTCTTATGACATGTCTTTGAGAGCAAAACAGCTGGCCTTGAAGAAGAGGTTCGGTAATTACAAGGACTCATATCACTACCTGCCAACTCTTCTAGCAACCATTCAAGCGAGAAACCCTGGGACTGTAATTGATATTGATGACTACATCAATGAGAAGGGAGACCGTGTCCTAAAACGAGTTTTTTGGTCTCTCGGGTTCATGATATAGGCTTTCAAGCATTGCCGACCTCTGCTCTGTGTCGATGGCACTTTCTTGACTGGGCAGTACAGAGGTACGTTGCTAATAGCCATAGGGGTTGATGACAACAACCAGGTTGTGCCTATTGCTTTCGCCCTGGTTGAATCGGAGAACAGCGAAAGCTGGTTGTGGTTCCTGAAGTTGCTTAAACGAGCTCTCATGGAAGAAAGGGAGAATGTTTGTGTCCTACATGATCGTAATGCAGGTTTATTGAATGCAGTGGATAAATTGAAGAATGGTAGGGATCTAGAGGTCCAATGGCCCGATATACAAAGTCGCTGATGCATGAGGCATCTAGCTAGTAATTTCTACAAGCAGTTCAGGAGAAAGCGCCTGATGGACCTGTTCAAGAGGCTATGTAAGCAGAACCAGGAAAAAATTTTGATTTTCTTTGGCAACGGTTAGACGAGCTGACGACAAGCCACATGAATGAAGTGCATCATCAACCTGTTGTGGCACTAGAGGAGGAGCCGCAAGGCCTTAGTCCCGATCCTAATGAGGCTAAAAGCAAGACTCGTTGACGTAAGGGGGCAGGTCTTTAAAGTGTTTCTCAGATTGGATTAAAGAGGAGCCCGTCGAGAAGTGGTCGTTGTTGCATGATACCTATGGTGCACGCTACGGCATAATGACAACGAATCTAGCAAATGTTTACAACTGGGTGCTCAAAGGTACACGGTCGCTTCCTTTGGTTGCAATTGTGGAGGGTATCCTGAGGGGCACAATGTTGTATCTACGAGTGCGTTGTCAAGCGGCAGCCACAGTCGTTTAGAATCCACAAATGACATATTCATGGAAGATTTCCGCATACATCAAAGAGAAGAGTGCCAAAGGGTCCCTACATAGGGTGTTTCCTATTGGCAACCAGGACCTTGTGTACGAAGTCATGCTGCGTGACAAGGGCAGTCTTGGCACTGGTCCAAGCGAAATAACTATGGAGTGTCAGTTATGGACAGAGGTTAACAAGTGCGAGTGCACATGCAACAAGCCAAAGTACTACCATTATCCATGCTCACATGTGCTTGCTGCATGTGGAAAAGCCAAGATTTTGATGACTTTTGTGTCCGATTATTTCAAAAAGGAAGTTGTATTTAACACATGGTGTGGTGAGCTTCAAGGTTGGAGGGCTGTTGCTGATTTCACTAAGGCATTTCATGACTCAGACCGTTATTGGTCTCCGAATCCAGAACAAAGGGTCGACCCAAAGGGACGTCGCAAGAGGCACCGCTCCAACTTGTAGGATGGGCAGCTTCCACCAGCCCTCCGTCTTCGTACCCACGACGAGTTGTGGCTACTTGACCACCGCTGGGTTCCACGGTTTGTGTTTTTTGTACCTTGTACGTTCCTGCCCCTATGATGGGCACACTCTGGGTATCTCACGACGTAAGTATTTTGTCTATACTATTTGCTCACTTATGTTACTATTCTACTTTCAATGTTCAATAAGTTTGTTCTTTGCAGCAGAGGTGGGCAACAGGCATGGGTAGAGGCACGTACAATGCGTACATCGCTGCGTTGGACCAGCTCACAGCTGACAGGGTTCGGTGGACCCCGTACACAGGAATTGACATACACTCCCATGCTCCACGTGGCTTGTCGGAGATGTGCTACCGTGACCAGGAGCTGTGGTGCACGAGGAAACAACTGGTGTTCAACATCTTCGTTGAGTCGTACTGTCCGGAGCGGGTGGCACGTCAGTTTGGGCACACGCAGGTCTTCTCCCTTCCCCGACTTCAGCTTGATGGGTCGCACGGGTAAGTCTTGTTGTATTCATATTTCTTTTTGATGCTGGTATAGCTTTATTCATTATTAATTGTATTGTAGGATTTCAAGAAAAGGTCAAGGTATAGAGTTCGAGCAGTCGTGGGTGGATAGGGTGATGCCTTGGGTCAATGCCTGGGCAGAGGCGGCTTACCGACGTGCACGACCTAGGTGGGCCATTCGACGAGGTCACGTACTGCGAGTACTTGCGTTGGTTTCATGGAGCCACACAAGTCTGTTGCTTCCCTGTGCCGGTAGAGGCCATGCCTGCACAAACCCAAGATCACCGACACGTTAGCGATGGAGCCACCGGCTGCTTTCCATGTGCTAGTAAGTAAATTTGTAAACTACTATGTCATATCGTTACTTTGCCAATGAGTCACAACAATACATGCCTGCCTTGTAGACAGATATCTGCAGCGATGTGGGCAACGAACTGCTTTCGTATGCGTAGCGATTCGAGTAGAACCCCCAACAGTTGGTAGGATCGAGTTGGTTGCCGCCTTTCGACAACTGGGGCAACGTTGCTTGGCGGGAGTACGCCGAGCATCATGCCGCCACACCACAAACGTAGTTCACGGGCAGCAGGGTGTGCCTCCAGCTCCAGCTCCACCTCTGCCTCCAGTCGTAGGATCTGGAGGACGTGCTCGTTCTTCGCACCAGATGGTTGGAGTCCTAGGTACTTCTGCGATGACCTTCCGATTTCTTCTTGCATTATGTACATAACATGGTATATGTGAGCTTACAATTTTTTGGTAGGTGGATGTGCTTCTTGCGGTGACTACACGACGGGTACTAGCAGCTTTGGGACCTTTTACACCGACGGCACTCCTCCTTGGGGCCCCGATGAGGCCGCGCCCTCACAGCTTTCTGGTGCACCTCTGTCGACTCAGCCGACTAAGGTACGCAACCTACAGAGTTGATCCTGGCAGCACGCCTGCATCGTCGTCCAGACCTCCTCACTTACCCTACGGCGCAGGTTCGTCACCGAGGAGCACATGCCGTCAAGCGTGGGCGTCGTGCTGGTTGACCTGTACTAGTGGTATGGTTGTATGCTTGCATGGATGTGAACTAATGTACTCCTGGATTTCTGATGCCTCCAACCGTATTAGTCGATTAATCAAGTTAAATTCCCTTAGGCATGTTAGGAGTAGTGGTGGATCTCTGAACATTACAAGTATAGAGTTCCACATATGCCATTGCAAGTCGTGCTTTGTTTTCTTTCCCTAAGGCATATTAGGATTAGTGGTGGAACTACTTACCTTAGCTACCTAGAGTTCCACAAATGCCATTTAGTATTGCAACTTTGGTCCATGTACCGCGGTGGGTTAATATTACAATGTGTTTGTTCCGTCAAAAGTTTGAAAGGTTCCTTAAGTTATGGTGCGTGATGTATGTTATATGTCCAGAAAAGGAGAGCAAGTATCTTTAGTGTTGCTCGAAAAGTGGCAAAGTTTTTATGCCTGGTGATGGTTGTGTTCGGAAAATACATCGGGTGCCCTGTCGGCCTCTGGAATGCCGACAGTCCTGTCGGCCGCCCGACAGTCAGTCTGTCGGCGCCGATAGGCCGGCGTCGGCTGCCACGTTAACGTTATCGGCTCTTGAGGTACCGATAGGGTCCTGTCGGCCTTCCAGCGGCTGACGGAAATCCTGTCGGCTCTCCAGCCGCCGACTAACAGCTATGCTAGCTCCTGTGCAGTGCAACACCTGTGCTAGCTCCTGTGTGAAGCAGCTGCATGACAAGGAAAGAGAACTAGTGTAAGTACGAAACGTTTTTCTGAAAAGAAAATAACAGCTTTTGTCCTGCTCGCGAAAGAAAGTGAGAAGATAAGGCTCTCAGTGGCTCGACAATGCGGAACCAAAAATAGTATGTTCTCAGCATGAACAAAGCGGCTAACAAAGACATTCAAACAAGGCTAAATAGTATGCATTTCAGAGGATTTTCAGTTAGCCACATTTTCGTTTTCTCCTATAAAGTGTTGTAGAGTACTTGTGAGTTTTTTTTTTTGAACCAGGGACTCATGATTTATGCAATGCCGTGGTCCATTCGGAAGGTACCATAAGGCATCCTGAATAATGCGAAAGCATACAACATAAAACTAGTGCAATTGGTCAATGTTACTCTTTACCATCTTCAGGTTTAAAAGGCCCTATGTTGATTATTACTTATAAAAGGACATTATAAAATTGGGACTAAATTTAATTGCCAGAGCATGCAAAACTCGCCTATAAAATGAGCATGTTAAACTATTTATAAATAAAAGCCACGGAATCCATACGGGGAGGTCCTTTCCTACTCCCAACTGAAAGGAAAGGTTACTACTTACAATTAACTAATCGGTACAAAACAAGCATGAAGAGTATAAGCAAATAAAATATAGGGCCCGTACGCGGTACGCTACAGCTGGAAGCTGCAGCAGCTGCAGAGTTTCCAGCTCAAGCTACAATACTTTGCAGCGGGTGAAGACCAGCTGCAGCTGCTGCGGCAGGGCCATAGAAAACGCATTAACAAACCTTGTTGTGAACCGCAAAAGTAATATTCTTTAAAACTTCGTCATCCTCCACAGCCTAAAAGGCAAACAGAAAAGATATCAACGGAAAGAACAAAACACAATTGGCATGTACACAAAATCATACTTACATGTTTTGGAATGTTATCCTTGCAAATGTTAAACTAAAAATAGAAACAAACGAGAAGTCATCAGCACTGTAAAAGCAGAATCCACCATGAAACAAATGGTTGCAAAAATTGGGTGATGCATGCGAAGAAACAGAACCTGCATGGTATTGCAAGTCTTTTCTGACACCCCGGATCTCAGCTTCAATTCTTAATGCATGTTTTTGAAACATATTTGCCGCATGGATTTCCCTCAAAGCCTCTATGAAACCCATCTGCTCATTCAAGAAAGAAAACATAAATCACTCGGTATAGACAACAAGATTATACACAAACAAACATCATCAGTTATTTTAGGCCACAAGGTCAACCTTTTGCTTAGTGACTCGCTTCCAAAGCTCAAAATGAAGACGGTCCTCCATCCCTCAGTTTGAACTCACGTTTCAGGCTCAAAATATGTTGGCTAGGAACCATGAAAATGGATCTCAGATCTAGATCAGGATCTGGAAAAGCCAGAGGGCAGCTTGACCTTGGCTGCTTGTTGGAATTGCAAATGCAATGGTTTCAGTTTTTTACAATAGCACTGTCCCCTACTTTTATGGACAAGGGGTAGAGAGCATCTTCTACTTTTCTACTTTGCAGAGAAAATAAGATACAAGTGTTGACACTAGGCTTATCTATCATTCTCCCCCTAAGCCTTGTGCCGAGCACTGGAAGTGATCTGCTGTAGCCCAATCCCCTCCCTCATCTCTTGGAACTTGAGTTTTCCCAGCGACTTGGTGAGGATATCAGCCTAGCTGATCAGTGGTGGCAATGTGACTGGCCTTGATGCTCCCATCCTCCTAAGCAATCCCTGAATGAAGTGATACTTAATGCGAATGTGGTTGCTTCTTTTATGAAAGACATGATTCTTGGCCAGAGCTAGAGCAGACTTGTTGTCCACCTTCAGCTCAACCACATCCATATTCCTGCCAGAGGAGCTCTGTCAGCATCCTCGACAGTCCATAGTGCCTAAGTTGCTGCAGTGGTGGTGGCGATGTACT
This sequence comes from Miscanthus floridulus, assembly GCF_019320115.1. Taxonomy (NCBI): domain Eukaryota; kingdom Viridiplantae; phylum Streptophyta; class Magnoliopsida; order Poales; family Poaceae; genus Miscanthus; species Miscanthus floridulus. The sequence goes on from NC_089592.1 coordinate 74,596,364, forward strand.
CTGCTTCACAGCTCGAGAGGGCCACCACCTTCTACTTGAGGGACTGCCTAGCTGACCAAGCAACCACCGAGGAAGAACATGGTCCCGGTTGTGCTCTTATTGGTGTCCACGTCAGTCGGCGAGGTCAGCTGTCGCAGTAGCCGACGAAGCAGCGCTGTGTTGGGGGCCCTGCCGTAGTGAAGACCATAGTCGAGAGTGTCCACCACGTAGCGAAGGATGCACTTGACGGGCTGTAGATACTAGCATCGTGGGCCGCTCCATGAACCTGGCTTACGTACCCGACGGTGAACGCAAGGTCCTGTCTGGGTATGAACTAGGTAGCGCAAGCTCCCGATCAGCCGCCGGTAGTGTGTGGAGTCGACCTCCTCCGCCTTGCTGTCCTGACTGAGCTTGAGCTGCTCCTCCATTGGGGTGTGGGCTAGAATGCAGCCCATCATGCCATCGAGCTCGAGGATGCGCTTGGCGTAGTGGGTTTGGCGGAGGGCGATGCCACTGGCGTCTTGGCGCACTTCGATGCCGAGGTAGAAGTAGAGGAGGCCGAGGTCGCTCATGTCAAACTTCTTCATTTGCGCCTTGAACGTCTCCATTCTGTCTCCTTCAGCGCTGGTGATGATGAGGTCATCGACATAGACGCCGACAAGCAGGACAGAGCGCCCGCTGCCCTGCCTATACACGCTGCCTCATGCGCGCTCTGCTGGACGCCCATCTTCTTGAGCATGGCATCGAGCATCGCGTTCCAAGCCTGTGGGGCCTACCGTAGGCTGTAGAGGGCCTTGCGCATGTGGTACAACTTGCCTTCTTCTCCGGCGACTGCGAAGCCCGGTGGCTAGCGCACGTACACCTCCTCCTTGAGGTCGCCGTTGAGGAAGGCGGACTTGACATCCATGTGGTGCACCCGCCACCCCTCCTAAGCTGCCAGCGCGAGGAGGACACGAACTGACTCCATGCACGTCACAGGGGCGAAGGCGTCGTCGTAGTCAATCCCCTCTTGCTGGACGAAGCAGCGCGCCACTAGCCGCGCCTTGTGCTTGATCACCGCGCCCTGCTCATCCTTTTTGAGCTTGAACACCCATTTGAGGGTGATGGGGCGGTGGCCGCCGGGCAGTATCACCAACTCCCAGGTGCGGTTCTGCTCGACAGACTTGAGCTCCTGCTCCATCGTCGACCACCACGCCGGATCACCTTGCGCTTCAGCATAAGTGGTCGGCTCACCGGAGTGCGTTAGATGAAGCTAGGCGAAGAGTCGCTCTGTCTGGCCTGAGGCAGACGGGTCGTCGAGGATGTTCGCCATCGTGCGGTACCACAGGGGCTCATCATCGTAGTAGGCGTCCAGGTCATCTTCATTGTCCTCCAGTAGAGTTGTTAACTCGATCTTAGACTGTCGACCAGTAGTCGAGGCAGGAGATGCCGCGCTCGAAGACAAAGATGGTGTGGTCGGATCGACTGCTGGTGATGTTCCTGTGGCCACCGACCAGTCTCCGGTGATCGGAGTCGGTGCCGACATGGTCCGCTACTAAGCATGAGTGGTCGACTGGGTTGCTGACGACTACCGACCGCCGCGGATGAGCTTTCGACCGCCGCCGAGGAGTTGCCGAGCTCCCCTGGATTTGGTGATGGCGAGCATGGCAGAGCTAACGAAGTGGTCGGTGAAGCTGGTGAAGTGGTCGGCGAGGCTGGTGTAGTGGTGGACGAGGCTGGTGTAGTTCTCGGTGTGACTCCAGCCCACGCATACTCGATGGTGAAGTCGCATAGAGCTACCACGGATCCATCATCCGCTGCCTTGTCCTACGGCCAGCCACGACCTTTGTCGAACACCACGTCACACGCCACTCGCACACGCTGCGTCACCGGTTCGAACACGTGAGAGGCCTTAGCCCGTTCAGCATAGCCAATGAAGACCCTCGGTGAGCTGTGATCGTCGAGCTTGCCGACATGGCCGAGCTCCTTGACGAATGCCAAGCAGCCAAAAGATGCGTAGATAGCTGACCGCCGGCTTGCGCCCATACTAGGCCTCATACGACGTCTTTTCGTCGAGCACCTTGGATGGTGAGTAGTTCAGAAGGTGCACGGCGGTCATCACCGCCTCACCCTAGTAGATCGTCGGCATACCTCGCTGCTTGAGAAGGGTGTGGGCGGTGGCGACCACTATCTGGTTGCGGCGCTCGATGACGCCATTTTGTTGTGGAGTGTATGGCATGGAGTAGTGGCGCTGAACCCCCTTGTCGGTGCAGTACGCCATGAACTCAGCCGCTGTGAATTCGCCGTCGTTGTCCGTGCGCAGCACCCGAAGCCTACGGTTGCACTCCTTCTCCGCAGCTGCCTGATGGCGCTTGATGGTGTCCGTAGCTGCCACCTCGGTGTCGAGCAGGACCGCCCACATATAGCAGGACACATCATCGACAAGGAGGAGGAAGTAGCACTGTCCTCCAGGTGTGGTCGGAGTCACTGGTCCGCAGAGCTCGGCGTGCATGAGCTCTAGCTTCTTCTTGGCGCGGAAGTTCGCCTGGCGGGGAAAGGGGAGCCGACGCTGCTTGGTGAGGACGCAGGTGTCACAAAACTGCTCCACATGGTCGACACGCGGCATGGCCCGCACCATCTCCTTGTTGCCGAGCAGCTTTAGGTCCTCGAAGTTGAGGTGCCCGAAGCGCTCGTGCCACCGCCATGCATCGTCATCGCAACGGGCTACAAGGCACACGAGTTGCGCCACCTGCACATGGAGAGCATAAAGGTGATTTGTGCCTCTGTTCACCTTGGCAAGAAGTCAGCGATGGCGATTCTAGATGCGCAGTACCCCATGCTCGATCTCCACGCGCGAGCCATTCTCATTCAGTTGTTCCAAGCTGATGATGGAGTTCCTCAGCGTGGGGATGTAGTAGACACCGGTGAGCATTCGGTGCTCGTAAGTCTTGGCAGCGAAGATGACGGAGGCGACATCCTTGATCTCTACGGTGGAGGCGTCCCCAAACTTGACGGAGCCTCGCATGCCAGAGTCCAAGTCGGTGAAGAACTCATGCTGACCAGTCATATGGTGGGTGGCACCGGTGTCAAGGTACCAGCCCGTCGATCTTGTCGACGCCGGGGCCAGTGCTGAGGAAGGTGTGGGCGTGTGGCTCGTTGAGGTGGAGCAGGGTAGAGCCGGCCAACAAGGGAAGGGGAAAGCTTGAATCTTTCTCCTCCCCCCTATTTCTTGCCGAAGCTCAACGCATCCATGCACCAAGAACAGAGCATGGTTCCCCTCCTCTTCTTGTGCGACGTGAGCCTGCCCACCACAACGTGGAGGAAGGCGGCAGTCCATGGCCCAATGGCCGGTCCTGCCGCAGTTGAGGCAGGTATCATCCCGGGTCGCCTTGTGCTCGGCGGTGGCGTCGCCATCAGCACCAACCTCTGCCCGAGGTCCTTTTTCCTCCTCCTTCTTGCCGCTGCGTGGTCGGCGATGACGCTCCCTAGGCAGACCAGAGCCGGAAGCCTTGTCCTTTCTCTTCTTCTTGTCGAAGGCCCGCCACTGCTCGGCTGTGTAGAGCAGTTTGCCTCCAGCGGTGCTCGGCTCGGTGTGAGACGCCTCTTCGCGATCTTGCACCGCCTTGATCCTCCCGGTGACTCCTCGATGGAGAGCGCCTCTAAATCGAGGAGCGTCTCAATCTCCAGCATGATCTTGGAGTACTTCTTCGGGATGCAGCGCAGGAGCTTCTCCACCGCGCGAGCGTCGGTGATGTCGGTGTCGCCATTTCGCGCCATCTGCTCCTTCAGGCTAGAAAAGCGAAAGGCAAAGTCCTCGACTTACTCACTGGGGTTAAAGGCAAGGCCTTCCCACTGCTATCGGAGCCACTGCAGCGTCGCTCGATGGATGCGGTGGTCGCCGAGACGCACGGTGGCGATGGAGTCCCAGGCCTCCTTTGTCGTCGACTTGTTGGCGAGGGAGGCGCTGATCTCCGGCGGCACGCGGCACACAACGCCTCTAGCACCCGCCGATCGTTGTGGAACTCGACATCTCCGAACTCGACCGCGTCCCAGATCTGTCGGGCTTGTATCTTCACCTTCATCAACAGGCTACACTCCCGGTAGTTGGTCCTCATGAGCATCGACCACGGCGTCCCCGCTCCGGAGTCGCGGTAGGCGGTCTGCACCACCGGGCGCGCCACCGGTGAGCGATCGCGGCGTCTACGGTGCTGCTTTGGTAATGGTGACAGAGGACGACGCCCTGCTGGGCTTCGCGACCCGCCGACCGTCTCCTGCTCCATCTGGACGCGCAACGCTGCAGCCACAGCCGATGCGGCTTGAGCCGCAGCTGCCGCCTGCCTAGCTGTTTCAACCACCGTCGCAGCTGCTGCCTCTGCGGCAGCAAGGCGTGTCACACGGTCGTCGCCTCCTGCTGCTGCACCTCCGGGGTCCCTCACCGCATCGGCAGCTGCAGCGGCGGCGCGTGTTTTTTAGATCTGGCTGGAGGTGGATATGGTTGCTCACCAGACTCTCAAGTACCTGGCTCTGATACCAGTTGTTGGCCAGAAACCATGAAAATGGATCTCAGATCTAGATCGGATCTGAGAAAGCCAGAGGGCAGCTTTGCCTTGGCCGCTTGTTAGAATTGAAATGCAATGGCTTCAGTTGTTTACAAAAGCACTGCCCCTGCTTTTATGAGCAAGGGGCAGAGAGCATCTTCTACTTTTCTAGTTTGCAGAAAAAGTAAGATACAAGTGTCGACACTAGGCTTATCTATTAAAATATACTCCTGAGTTTAGAGATAATAAAGCTATGAAGTATATCAACTACCACATTCTTAACTAAGTTAAAAACCAAAATAACCCTACCTCATAACCACGCTTAGCTAAAGAAAAAGGCAAATGTCAGAAGTCTGCTGCAATCTTCATGGCTTGGTTAAATCCCCTGTGCTCCAACTTTAAAAGCTGAAGAGCAAAGAAGTTATCATGGCACTTGACTACACTTAATATTAGTTCCCTACATAATTTCAGCATTCTTGCTTACCTCTTTACTATCCAGACCCAGATATTCTTCAATCCACTATCCCAGAGAGTTGTCGGTAAAAAAACAATTCAAGCTACCACACCTTTGTTTTTTTTGAGATTTTTCAATAGCAAGTCAACACTACACATATCTTGATCTTCTTTGATGGTGCATCACAGTACATGACATAGTCCACATCAGTTTCGTAGTTGCTAAAGGTTGAGCTGTAATCATCCCACCAACAGTACTCATGAATTTCCTGCCAACCAAATTAAAGGAGATGCGCACTAAACAACTAATGAAATAATGATAGAATCATGCATCTGTTGTGGTGCTCAGCACATTTGAGAAAGTTTACATTGAACGTTTTGTGGTAACTCAGAGCAGAACTCGCAGCTAAACAATATTTAGAGTGATTTTAATATATATGATTCTAGCTTTCAGAAAATATATGGTTAGCCTCTCCAAAATTGAGTTGCTATAGTTTCCTGTTTTCAGCAATGGGCTAGCATGATGGCATTACACTAAACTGCTTTGCTATATTGTCTAGAACCAGATACAAGGCATACTAGTATTGTATTGGCAAATTAACCAGACCCAGAACCACAACGCCCCCTAGAAACAACATGCTTCATTCAACATTGGAACACCATGTGGACAGAAAAAAAAGGAAAACGTGTTAACTGCCAAAAAAAAACGTCGATCGCCCCAGCAGCACCCAAGACAAGATCTTAAAGAGGTAAGCTACGGCCTACTAGTTGCTTGACACCAGGCAGTACGCCCTCAGCATGAGCCAATTCGCTTAAGAGGAATACCAACGAAGTAATTTAGAGCTTTACTAAATGCCATCATTTCATCAATTTCCAGTTGTACACTTTTTTCTCTTGAAATCCTCGAATTGTTTTAGGGGTTTGATGTCACCCAGCTCTTTGATCTGAAAAGTTGCAATTATAATCATCAATCAATGATATATATAAACAGGTAGATATGCCGGTCAGCGCAAATATAATTATAGTTGATGGTGGAACATAACGCACGAAGATCGATGATGCAATTCGATAGAGAAATAACGAATTAGTGTGCTCCAGTTCATATTACTCCTCCTAGCACGCAATATTCTCTGAATCGAAGATTACATACAGATCGAAGCGCACAAGCAGCTTCTCTTCCTCTTCTTCGGACAAGACGGGATGGTGTTCGAACGTCCTAAGGATAGGTGGTTTGCGCGATTTGACCTTACGCAAGTAGGGACTCCACTCCTCTATACTGATCTCGTCGTTTACCGAGTAAACAACGGGCCCCGAGTCTTCGATGTCCATCATGTCCGCACCATCGTCGGAGGAACCGAGAGGAGATGGTCTGGTGGTCTTGCGCCTCTTCTCTCCCGTCCATGCCGTCGCACATCCCCCCTCGCTGGCGGCGCCGGGCGGAACTGGGGCCGACCGGCCCCCGAGCCGTCGCCCCATGGCCATGGTGTCGTGACTCATGAGACCAGGAGAGCGTGGCGAGACGCGAGAGGTAGGAGTGAAAGAAGCGATGTCTGCCTGGGTCTCTGGGTCGGGAGGAGAATGAATTCCACAACGTTGGGTTGAGGCCCAGGTCGTTGCAGCACACTAGCCGCAGCACACTAGCCGGAGCCCAGAGCAGAAACGCAGATCGCACGTCGGCGTTGTGAAGCCTATAGCTGAGCTCCCGCCGCTCCTCCGCCGGTGGCCACTCCGGCCCCGGCGTCCACAGCCAAAACCGCCGGTTCGGTGCCTAGTGGCGAAGCTACAAATTTTTTTGAATATTAGTGAATAGAGTGAAATTTTCACTATGATTATGGCTCAAGTTTACGCATCTACAAGCAAGTGCACCCCTCCTCCAGTTTACTCTAGCTTCATCACTGTCGCTACTGCTCGGCGCCGGCGTCCACCACGCTCCACACTCTTCCCTCCTTTAACGCGCACCTCTCCTCTCCCTTCTTCTGGTGTTGAGGAGAACCATGGAGAAGGGTTCTCCATTGTGGAGCTCCTGGCCGGAGCCTTCGCCGCCCTGCCCCCATTGGCAGCGTCTGCTGCGGCCATGATGGCGGAGCAGCAGGGGTTCTCGGTCGGCTCGTCGCTCAACCCCAATGCCCCACCTTTTGCTGGATCTCCGTCGTCGGTGCGCACTGGTCGAAGCGGGGGTGGCAGACTTTGCTTCTCAGACTCCGAGGCCTCGTTGGGGGGATCACTGCCGTCGTCGCCACCCCCCACAGGTAGGGGCAAGGCTGTCGCTGGGCGTCTTATGCACTGATCGATCGGACCATAGTCAGTGGCTGCCAAATTTCTCCTCCGCGTGGCTATTTGTAAGTGGGATGAACTGTCTTAGTTCTGACCAGCACAGTATTTGGGCCCAGTTGCTTTTTCTTTTGGCTAGCGCATCATAAAAACATATTCCCTTACGTAAGTGTGTGTGCGTATGTTTTGATAAACTTTAAAAAGCTATAGTTTACAAATCAAGCATCCAAAAAAATCCAATTACACCATCGTACTCCTTACAACAAATGCTTTAAAACAAAACCTCACATGGATATATTTAAATTTTTTTTAATGAACATTAATCTCATGAAGATAGAACATTTTCTTTTATTGTGAATAAGACAATGTTCTAGGTAAAAAAAATAATGTTTCGTCCTCACAAGAAAAATATTCTTGGTTTACGATAACAATATTCTAGATCTACAAAAACAAATTATAGGTTCATATGATTGGTGTTATAATACCCATGAAAATAAAAATATAAGCTATAAATGTATAGAAATAGATAAATCAATAACATGACATAAATAGAAAAGTCATAAACAATAGAACAAACAATAAGCGAAAACATAAATAATAAGACACATCACAAATGCACAAAATATTTCTATAGTTAAGCAAAATCAAATATTTTTTTTATGTGATGTAACTCACACAAATGCAAAAAAACATCACAAATGCACGTGTTATTTTTAAGCAAAACTAAATGTTTGGTATGTGACCCACACAAACATAGAACACACATCATAAATGCACAAATTATTTAGCCAAATGTTCTAGTATGTGATGTAACCGAGACAAATGCAGAAGACACGTGACAAATGCACAAATCATTTCTATAGTTTAGGAAAGTCAATGTTTTGGTATGTGACATAACTCAGAGAAAAAATAGAAAATAGAAGGAAGGAGGAAAAAAGAAAATAAAATGAAAAAAAAAAGTTTTAAAAAATATATAAATAGAAAGAAAAATACAAAAATAGAAAAAACATTGCATCGGCAGAAACCTATGCCACACATCTACCTTCCACCTCTGTCACCGTCGAGAGCTCAGATGCAATGATTGGCGGCCTCACGCGTACAATATGAATACTCAAAGATAATAGTGGAACATCTCATTTATACTACGTAAACATAAAAAATACATCACACATATACTACATGAACATCACATGTATACCATATACCATGGAATATATGAAAATAAAAAAGCAAAACATGAAATAAAAGAAATGAAATAATTAATTAGAGCAAAGTAAAGAAGAGGAAATAAGAAAATAACAATGCTATGAATATGTAGATATAAATCATTATTTATTTAAATAGAAAATAAATTAATAAAAGTTGAGCAAAACATAAGGGGAAACTAATAAAAAGGAAAAATAACACGTAATGAAAGAAAAAAAAAAGAGAGAACAACATATGAATACTATTTGAACAAACTAAAATATACCACATAACATCTCATGAGTACTATATGAATACTCAAAAGTAATCAAACATTCCATTTATACTATGTATTCTAAAATATATCACAGAACCTCACATGTATACGTCACGAACATCATGTGTATACCATAGAATATAGGAAATAAAAAAAAACATAAAAATAAAAATAACTAACTATAATTAGAATACAATAAATAGGAGGAAAAAGAGAAATAACAAATGCTATGAATATATAGAAATAAATACATAACTTAAATAGGAAAGAAGATAATAAAAGATTGAATAAAACATAAAGGAAAACAAAGATAATAAGAAGAAAACAACCCAGTAATAGAGGAAAATAAAAAAAACATCACATGGATACTTCTTGAACCCCCAAAATATACCACAGAACATCTCATGATGAAGAATACTCAAAGATAATCGTGAAACATCTCATCTATACAACGTAAACATCCAAAAACACTTTATTAAACATTGTATGTATTACGCGAACATTACGTGTATCTCATAAAATATAGAAAATAAAAAGTAAAATATGGACATGAAAAAATAAATCAATTAATTAGGTAAAATAAAAAATAATAGGAAATAAGAAAATAAATAACAAATGCTATGAAATATATAGAAAATAGAAAACAAATAAATAAGTAAAAACAAAATTAATAAAAGATAGACAAAAGACATAGAAAAAATAATAAAATAGAAACGCTATGTAATAGAGAAAACTAAATAGAAACACAATTTTTATCTATACCTCTATATCTATACCTAATAACAAAGAAGCAAAATTTTTGTCTCCTCATTTGGTTGGACCTTTTTCATCTGGCCCAACCGCCTAACCCACTCACTCTCTGTCCGCAACACTGCACAACGCACTCACCCTTCCGGTAGGACTGCTCGGCTTGCCTGGCCGCTCCCCTGCTCGTCCGCTTAGGCCCCGGTCTCCCCCGTCTGCCTGCCCCCGCTCGTCCATCCCAGACCAGCAGCGCAAGATGCCTGCGCGGGTAGGGCCAGCGGCGGCACAGGAAGCTGCTGCGCTTCATCCATGACGGCCAGCGTGGTGCAGCGCTTCCTCATGCGTCGTCTACGAAGACAGCGGGGCAAACACATGTGGCTAGTGGCCACGGGTAAACAACAGCAAACCACGAGCTCTGGTCTCTCCGGGCCCAGTCCGATGGCTCTCGGTGGTACTAGTAGTTCGCCCGAGATCGGGCGCCTCTGAGTTGGTGGTTCGGGGAAGAGGATGAGAAAAAAAAGAAATAGAAGAGAAGGAATGGTTCCAGGTGGAAAAGTGCAAAAAAGAAAGAGAAGGTGGGAGGATCTAAATTGAATTCGTGAAATTCAGGGATTCCTGACATAAAAGTTCAGACCACGGCCTTGTTCTTTTGAACTACTCGGCTGGCTTATCAAGCGTACTTCAGCTTATTCTCTCTCACTGAACACTATTGAATGAGCCAAAATCAGTCGGATTGTAGTTCAAAAGAACAGGAACATATCTGGTGCAAACCAACCACCCCGTGCAACCTTGGAAACTACGAATCAGGGCCACAAGATGCTAATCTAATGGACATGGATAGAGGTGGGATTATTTTACGCTTAAGCCCCCCACCAGCGGCTATGATCCGAGGCATGCCGGAGCCAGCGACAGCCGATGAGCGCTGAGCTCATCGGGAGATCCGCACATTGCTCGAACGAGCGGCGGTGCAGCAGGAAGAAAGCTTGATGTCTCCAGGGACGTGTCTGTTCACCAGGCGCAGCAAGACGGCGAAAGGCCCGCCATGGCCCTGATACAAGGACGTCTCGGCCATGACCGTTACGCTCGGCTCACCCTGAACGCTTGAAGGCGTGCACAGGGCGACAGAGAGGAGGCAGCCGACCGTGGCTTCCACCCTCGTCGCGGTGGACGCTACGACCGCGAAGAGGACCAGAGTCCTAGCCTCGAACCGATGGGGCCTCAGGCCTTCGGCTGGTATATCCTCAAGGTGGCGCTCCCACCCCAATACCGCCCGTTGACAAACATCCCGAAGTACTCTGGGAAAACAAACCCCGGCTTGTGGCTCGAGGACTACCGGCTCGCCTTCCAGGCCGGCGGTGCGGTCAGCGATGACTTCGTCACCCGCAATCTCCCCTTGTTCCTAGCCGACTCGGCGCGAACATGGCTGGAACACCTTCCGCCCAACTGCATTTAGAGTTGGGCGGACCTGAAACAAATCTTCGTGGGGGAACTTCCAGGGCACCTACACCCGCCCTAAGAACCCCTGAGACTTGAATAACTGCCGACAGAAGTCGGGAGAGATGCTCCGCGAGTACGTCTGACGCTTCTCTCGGCAGTGCAACGAGCTCCCCAATGTCGCCGATGCCAAGGTCATCGGAGCCTTCCTATCAAGGACCACCTACGAGTCCCTGGTCCATAAGTTGGGATGTAAGGGCCCACGGACCACCAAGGAACTCATCAACATCGCGACCAGCCACGCTTCCGGCGAGGAGGCGGTTGCAGTAATTTTCGATCGCTCCAGAGGCAAGGTGAAGCAGAACGAGGACATAGACGAGGGCCCCTCCGACCGCTCGCTCGTGGCATCTTTCCCCCTCGGCGAGGTTATCTAGAACTGGGAGGCCACGGGGAGAATCGCGAAATGGGCGCTCGAACTAATGGATCGGGGCATCACGTTCGCCCCACGAACGGCCATCTAGTCTCAGGTACTGGCTGACTTCGTTGACGAATGGACTGAGATCCAGATGCCACCGGTGGCTGTCGATCTAGAGTACTGGGCGATGTACTTCGATGGATCATTGATGAAGAAGGGCGCTGGTGTCAGGTTGGTTTTCGTTTCTCCCCTCGGGGTGTGCATGAGGTACGTGATTTGCATCCACTTCCCAGCTTTAAACAATGTGGCTGAGTACGAGGCACTCGTCAATGGCTTGCACGTCGCCGTTGAGTTAGGCATCCGATGGCTTGATGTCCGAGGCGACTCGCAACTGGTCATCGACCAGGTCATAAAGGAGTCAAGCTACCACAATGCCAAGATGACTGCGTATTGTCATGAGGTCCGACAGTTGGAGGACAAGCTCGATGGCCTCGAGCTCAATCATATCCCAAGACAGCTCAATGAAGCAGCCAACACGTTAGCAAAGATGGCATCCAGCTGAGAGCCGGTCCCCACCGGCATCTTCGCTAGCGACCTACACAAGCCCTCGGTTCATTACGAGGAGCCAGAACAGACCGACAATGAGCCGCCAGTTCTGGGCTCGGGGGCTGACCGACCCTCAGTTCCATCCGACCCCGAGGTCATGGAACTAAGCGAAGACCCAATGGTGGAGCTCGACCCTCCGACCGATTGGAGAAGACCTTATCTAGACTACCTCCTCCGTGAGGTGCTCCCTACCGATAAGACAGAGGCCCGATGGCTCACGCATCGCGCTAAGTCCTTCGTTGTCATCGGAGGGGAGCTCTACAAACACAGCCACACCGGAATCCTACAGCGTTGCATCCCCATCGAGCGAGGGAAGGACCTGCTAGAAGACATCCATGGAGGGGTCTGTGGACATCACGCCGTGCCTAGAACCTTGGCCAAGAACACATTCCGGCAAGGTTTCTATTGGCCTACCGTGGTGGCCGACGCCGAGTGGGTCGTACGCACCTGCAAAGGCTGACAGTACTATGCTCGGCAAACTCACCTACCGGCCCAAGCGCTCCAGACGATTCCCATCACGTGGCCATTCACGGTCTGGGGGCTCGACCTGGAAAGGCCCCTCAAGAGGGCGCCCGGAGGCTATATGACCCGAACTCCATCATTATCGACAACGACACGCATTTCACAGGGAAGAAATTTCTCCGGTTCTACGATGACCACCGCATCCGCGTTGATTGGGCTGTCGTAGCACACCTCGCACGAACGAGTAGGTCAAGCGTGCAAATGGCATGGTCCTGCAAGGCCTCAAGCCCAGGATCTTCAATCGGATCAACAAAGCCTGTGGACGGTGGGTTGCGGAGCTCCCCTCGGTACTCTAGAGCCTAAGGATGTCCAGTAGCCGAGCAACCGGTTACACACCGTTCTTCATGGTTTATGGCTCCGAAGCCGTCCTCTCGACCGACCTCGACTATAGAACACCGAGGGTCAAGGCCTACAATGAGCAGGGAAACGAAGCATCTTTGGAAGACGCCATGGACCTGCTTGACGAAGCACGTGATGTCACCCTCCTCCGTTCGGCCAAATACCAGCAGGCGCTATGTCGGTACCATAGCCGACGCATGCAGGGTTGGGCCTTCGATGTAGGCAATTTAGTACTTCGTCGTATCCAGAGCAACAAAAATCACCACAAGCTTTTTGCGCCATGGGAAGGACTGTACATCGCCGCAGAGGTACTCCAACCCAGCACCTACAAGCTCAAAACTGCTGACGGCAAAGCCAACGTCAATGCCTAGAACATCGAACAACTACGTCGCATTTACCCTTAGTCTTTCCATTCCAAAGCTTTCAATATGCTTATAAAACTAAGTAATGTTTCTGAAAAATAAAAAAATGTTACCTCCTATCGGGTTCGCTTCTAATTTAATCGGTCTCCAGTAACACTCGGCCCCGGCAACTATCTGGGGTTGGGTCTTACTCGGGGGCTGATAGGAGTACATGTACTCAGGAACATTTTCCCATCCGACCTTCCTTTTATGATAGGATCTAGAAATAATAGTTGCCAAAAACTAACGATGAGTAAAATTGGTCGGAATGCAAGAAGCCTACGCCTCGGCGGCTACGGCATCGCTTGCTCACCAGCGTGATCTTTACTTAGTCACTCGCAACTTAAATTTTTAATGCCTTAACATAAATGAAGGGTTAGATCGCAATAAACTTTTTATATATATAAGAAAAAAGGCCGAACAACATTCTCGGCCATAACAAAAGTTTTTACAAAAGACCGACATCGGACTTAGCTATCCAACTAACCCCTCTTGGGTAGGATTTCTTCTTCAATCTTCTCTGCCAGGTCCTGCGCCGGGGGAGCCACTTCCTTCTCGATCTCGTCCAGATCGGCGTCAATGTAGCCAGGCGCGAAGCCCTCACTGATCACTGGCAGGTCGATGTTGATGTAGTGGGAGTGGGCGATTGCAAACATGCATTAGACGTCGGCGTACATGGCCTCCCTTGCGAGCGTGTGCGCCTGATCCAGGAGCTGGGTAACCCGAACGGCGAGTGAGCACGTCTCCTCGGCTGGGGCAACCCCGAGGTCATCAAAGACCAACCTGACGGCAATGCGCAAGGCGTCATGCTCATTGCTCTCTGACTGGAGTTGACACTGCACCTCGGTAAGTTGCCCCTGTAGGTCCCGGGTCTTCACCACCTCTGCGGCAAGCCGATCATCAAGGCCTGCCTAGGCCAAACATCAAAGAGCATCAGAAAACTAACTGCAAACGCCAAGCAAAAAAGTGACAGGGGAAACCAGAGCCTCACCTCTCACTTCCTCCTCGAGGGTCTTCGTTCCCCCTTGAGCACACCAACTTCATCGGCCAAGGCGTCGGCCAGGCCCTCAGCTTACACCTTCAACTTTTGCTCGTCTTCAAGCGCGCGCTGAGCGTCAGCGCTCTCTTGATGAGCAAGGTCGAGTGCCATGCAGAGTCACCCAAGCTTCTCCTCGGCCTTGTTGGCATGTTGACGAGCGTCCCGTTCCCTAGTTTGGAGGCTCGCCACCTCCTCCCGTAGCCGCGGCACCATGGTAGCGAGCCCCCAAACCTCCTTCTCACGATGGAGGAACAGGGACTTCTCCCGACTGCACATCATAAGGGACTATGGAAAAGACTCAGGTTAGAATTATATAAATAGGGCTTGAAAGTGGAAAACGTGGACATGATGAACCTAGCCTGCCGGGGCGACGTTGTTCTTCAACACCCCCAACGCGTCGGTCAGGGAACGGACTACGGACTCAAGTCTCGAGCGCATGCTCGTCCAATCCTTTAGCTCCGCCAGGTCATCAAGGGTGAAAAGCATCCTACCCAAGTCGCGCTGGCTGGTCCAATGGAGCTGACGTCCTCCCTAGGTGAGCGGATCACCGCCCAACTAGAAGAGGGACCGGGATGGACTAGCCCCAACCGAGGTGTCGGCCCGATGGGAGCTGAGAGTACCTCCTCCGTCGAGAGCACTCCCTCAGGAACGGACCCTCCGATGGCAGAGGAGGTTGACAGCTCGGGCTCTGAAGTCTGAGCCGTTGCCGTGTCTGCAGGGGATGCCTCGGTTGCGCCCCCTCCCATTCGCTCCACCTCGAGCGCGTTAGCCAGCACGGGCGTTGATTCCACAAGCACCTCCTCCGCTTCCTTAGGAGGCACCGTGCCTACCTCGACGCCATCACGGTGTGCCCCCGGCACCATGTCAGTCAGCTCCTAGGTGACTGACCGATGCGCAAGGATCTTCTATGGTCCCAACGTCAGGCGGCCGCTGCTCCCGACAGTCCTGCGGAAAGCACCAACGTCACATGGCGAAATCTGAGGACACGAAAGGGCAAAAAAAGTCGTTAACTCACCTCGACGCCATCATCCGAGAGCGTTTCGGGGGTCAGTCGCTCGCCTCCGACCCCGCTATGTCAGCGATTGGCCGCCTCGAACCCCTGGTGGGGTCAGTTGGAGCAGGGTAGACTTGCTCCACCGACCTCAGGGGTGCGTCCTCCCCTACTAATCTCGGAGGCGCATCCTCTTTAGCTTGCGCCGGGGCATGCTGCGGAACCAGGGTCAGATTGATCTGCCCTGACTCATCCTGCTAGGAGGATGAATCCTCATCCTCGCGTGCAATCACGTCCCACTGAATGAGGGGCTCGGACTCATCGCCGCCTCCCATTCCTCCTCTTCCTCCTCCTCGGTGTCATCCTCCTTGTCTGAGCCTCGCTATCGCCGCTCGTGGTCTTCCTTGGCCCGCGCCTTTGCCGCCACCTTCTTCTTCTCCTCCTCCTTCTCCTTCCGCTACCTCTCATTCTCCACGCGGTTTGCGGCCCTCAAAGTCGCGTGCTCCAGCAGTGGCGTGGCGGCGTCACGAAGGAGGAAGCACGACTACAAGACCACGATTTTTAGCATTGGAGTACAGATCTAGGAGGGAAGGTAAGGAGGGAAGGCGGAGAGAAGCTCACCAAACCGATGTACCCTACGTTCGGCCGCATCGGAGGATGCCCCGGGTACTAGGAACTCGACGTCGTCGTCCGTGTCCGTCGCCTCCTTAATGCGCTACACAATCTCGAAATTGCGCAGCGTCTCCAGCAAAAGCACCGTCCCACTAAGATCAGCATCGAGGGTCATCCGATACAACAGGAGAGCGCGCACCATCAAGGGCGACCACCCTCCTCGCATGGTATGCCCCTGATGACCCCAATCCCACGAAGGTCGTGGTTCTTCAGATGGGTGATGGCACCCAGGTGGTCCAGGATCCATTTCTTCTCCTTAGCGGGGAGGCCCCCACTGCCCACGCGTCCAGGCACGACTTCAATCAGTCCACCCGGTGAAGACCGGCAGGGGGGCTGGTGGCATCATTCTTCAGGTAAAACCAAAGCTGATGCCACCCTTTGTTTGACTTCACCAACTGCAGCTCCATGTACTCGGTAGACTGGCGGTCGCAGAGATGGATGCTAGCGCACCCCATCAGCATCGACTGCTCTCCCTTCTTTTCTCCCTTCTTGTTAAGGGATAGTGAGAAAAAATACCTCCACAACTTGAAGTGGGGCTCAATCCCCAGGTAACCCTCACACAGTGTGACAAAAGGCCAAGATTTGTTGGATCCCATTGGGGTTCAGGTGCTGTAGCTCTATCTGGTAATAGTGCAGTAGCCCCCTGAGGAACTTGTGGGGAGGTGATGCCAGTCCGTGCTCATGGAAGTGGGTGAAGGAGCCGACATAGCCATCGGGCGGTGCTGGCGCTTCCTCGTCGCCGGGAACGAGCCACTCGTGCGCCTCAATCCTCATAGGAAGAAGGCCGCGCCTGACGAGGCCCTCCATATGCTTGTGGGTGATGTCAGAACTATACCATGACCCCATGGAGAAGCGAGGGCTGAAGAGCGAAAACTTCACCGGCGACGAAGGGGAAATAGAGGAGCAAAGGCCAGAGCTCGAGAGCTAATGGTAGAAAAGCTAGAGGGGCGAGGATGCAGTTGTGCGTGTGGAAGATGGGGAGAAACGACTCCATTTATGAGGCAAAGGGCGGAGCGTGCGAGAGGCGAATCGTCTGCCTCGATCGACATGCCCCACGCTCCTCGCCAGATCCGCCTCTTTGGGAGTAGTGCCCTCACTGTTCCTCGTCGCGTCACCGCATCGCCACCTCGAGAGACAAGCACATGCCTATCTCAAATCTTCCCCACGAAGGATCCGTCGGGTGATGGTTCGCCTTCAAAGGCCATGGGCCACAGCGGGTAAGTGGGATACAGAGCTGAAAATTCTCCTACAGCCCATCAAGGCCCAGGAGTTCGAAGGCTGGCCCGCCTAGTGGGTTTACGGCCGCTCTAGGGGCACCTTAGAGTAAGGGGAGGTTAAGGACGGGCCCTGCTAGTGGCCAATACCCAAGCGCGCGAAGCACCATGGGTGTCCCGACCCTCGTTTCGAATCTTGGATGATGCAAGGTCTATGGTTTTTCCTCGAAGAAAGGCAGCGAGCCCTCAGACCGGTTGAACGGATCTGAGAACTATATGGACCGGTCACCAAGAATTTGGAGTTAACCACCAGCTGACCTCGAACCGGGCCCCCTGCGAAGGGGATGCCAGGGCTCCACTCGAATAGGCCCGCTAACAACTCACCGAGCACCGTGCTTCGTCCAGCGAGGAAAGCACGGCACGGCTCAACCCCTCTGTTCTAACAAATGAACGCGTGAGGGACGACGATCACAAGACAAACCGACCCCTCGATCGGACCCCTGCTACACGTGGGGGCTTGGGGGCTAGGAATCGCAAAGAGACCGAACACGCTATCGCAGACAAACGATGGACCACCTCTGGTTGCAGAAACCGTGGACGGGGTGATGCAGGAAATCAGGCAATCGACCCTGACCGGCCCCTAGTGGCTCGGGGGCTTGGGCCGCCAGGTCCCGACTCAGGAACCTGACCGACCGTACAGGCTGCAGTCGGAACGGACACAAGCAAACTCCCCAGTCGGCCACAGGCTCAGGGGCTACACCCACCGGGTGCGCTCACACGCACCCGACGGAAAATAGATTACCAGCGAGTCTCCTCCTCGGGGGTTGGGAGCCTATGTCTGCTCAGCATGCCTCCATAGCCTTCGCCAGTCCCCTCCTCAGGTGCTGGGCGCCCGTACCCAATCGGCGCGCCTCCACAGCCTTTGCCATTCCTTCCCATGGAGACTGGGCACCTAAATCTTACTTGATCACCCTACGCGGTACAAAGGGAGAAAACACCAAAGTTCCAATAACAGCCCGCCTCCACGGCGCAATGGCCACAGGAACAACAAAGTGAATACAAGCTTTCATTAAGCTAAAAACATGAGCCCTAGACTTTTACAATATCACGCGAAGTGTGTGTGAATAGCCCCGGGACTACTCCACACCTTGGAGCATGAAGCGGAACAAGGGAACCAAGATCCTTGTTCTCCCGCTCCAATGCTCTCCTCCCTCTCTTCGTCCTCTGGTCCATAATCTGGGACAGGGGCTCGTTTGAGACGCACGATGCTCTCTCCTTATGAGAGATCTTCTAACATCGTGGCCCCCGACATGCCCAAGGAGGTTTCGGAGGGAAGGAGCTTCCGAGCACCATTATGAGAAATCTTCTGGCATCAGGAGTGGCCAAAGCCACCCATGGTGAAAGGCAAGAGCCTCAAACCAACTAGCGCTATAACTCGAGCCATGAAAGCTTCAGAGGCAGAGGCAGTTCTATTTATAGCCAGTGCAACAACCTACCGTCCAGGGCGCTACAGCACACGCCCGTGGTCGCACAGCAAAAGTGCCTGAGCGCAGAACAACGGTATAGTATCCCCGTGAGGCTGAACCTTATCCGGAATCCGGCATAGTATCCCCGTGATGCTGATCCTTATCCGGAATCCAGAGCCAGTGCTCACACACGGCTCGCCATTCTGCGAAGCAACAATGACGAATAGTACACCCGTGCACCCACAAACGATGGATTGCAAAAAGCCTTTGCAGGAGTGTCCCACTCCTCCACAGGCTCGGGGGCTACTGTCGGGTATCAATATTAGGGATACCCGACATAAGGAGTTTAGCAAACAAACTCTAACTCGCCTGAACGATCAAAGACAAAAGCTATAGTCTTTCTGACCCCATAGAGTGGTCTCCGTCTTGTCCGATCCCGAGGGTGCAGACTCCGCCTCGCCCGACCCCGAGGGCACGAGCTCCGCCTCGCTCGACCCCAAGGGCGCGGGCTCCACCTTTGGAAGGAAGCTTCAGCCCAACATGGGCACGCGCTATCACCAACCACTATGGATGGGAAGGCTGCGCACGTCTCGATATGACTCATCGCCACGACGGCCATGCCAGAAGACACACGTTGCCCACGATCTCAACAGGAGAGCACTGTGCCGCCAACCCCCCGTATGGCCTCTGTCAGGGGATTCGTTGACCATACCATCCGCCCGGATGAGATGGACGACAAGACCGGCGCACAACGCCCACACGTGTGCTGCAGCGGCTAACAGGACTCCGGCATGGTGCCACTTCCGCCATGATCTACAGGGTCAGCGGGGCCCACACGAAGAGGAGGACGACACAACCCCGGGAGTCTTCTTTCTCTTCATTCTTTTCCTCTTTTCTTCTCTTTTTCTCCAGTAACCTGCTCTCTCCCCTTGGTCTATAAAAGGGGAGGCTGGACACCATTCAGGAGAGAGATCGATCAGTCGATAGATCGAGCACTTCAACTCCACTTCATCCGATCGAACCACGGAGACTTGGGAGCTCCTCTATCTCTCGTCAGTTTGTAACCCCTACTACAAACCAAGTGTTGGTAACACGAGCAGTCCAAAACTGGACATAGGGACATTCAGTCCGAACCAGTATAATCCTTGTGTCCTCTTAGCACACTATCCGAGCGAGACGCGCAATATACAAATTTATTTGTCGACTGTTCGAAACACCGACAGCTTGCATCTTCAATTTTCTAGTATTCGCATTAATGTGAGTTTCTGTTCTAGCATTAGTGAGTTTCTATGCATATCAAAGTTAGTAAATGAAGAATTCTAAAATCACCCGTCACGGCTAGTACCAAACCTGCACAGCGAGTGCTATCGCACCGTCATGCTTGCTTGTTTCGAGGGAGGTATCTGCGTTCTTCTTAAATCCCAATGTCAAATCAATTTCCGTTCTTTTTCTATTCTGACTATTCCACTCTAGGGTAATTAACTAATCATTGTTTTGATGTTGTAGGAACTGGAGCAGCAAGAAACAGAGGAAGAAGGACACACTGGAAATTGAGGTCATGTGATCATTTTGGAATTTTTTTATTTAAGCTTAAGAGATGGAACAGCAAGGTTTCTGCGCAATTGATTTTTTATTTCTAGGCTTCTTGAGCCAACCGTGTAAGCACGTAAGCATTGGGTTTTGCTTGAAGTAGAATGTTTCTATGCAGGAAGTAGACCCTAAATATTTTTATGCTTGTAATTGGTCAAACAGCTGGATCAGAGCCCTTGTGATTGAAATATTTTTATTCTCCTCCTAATTAGCTTCTATGCTTGCATCTTCAAATGTTTAGTACTTGGATCAATGTGAGTTTTTGTACTTGCATTAGTGAGTTTTATGCATATCAAAGTTGGCAAATGAATAGCTCTAAAATTACCCATTATTTATGAAATTACGTGTATGCGACATTTTCTATGACATTGGATTTCTATGCTTCTTGAGCCAGCAATCTTTGCTTCCAAATTAAAATAACCGTGTATTAGTTCATGATGCCAATTTAACCTTTTTATCTAAGAACTCATGCTTCCGTGCTGCTCGCATACTTTCTATGACTGTCACCATTGTTTTTTATCCGACTACCAGTTTGTAATGTTCGTGCAGGTAGCTTAAGTTGTAGTACATGTTATTATAATGTTTGATACATGTTTCTATGTAGTGCTTTTTATAGTAATCCTCTCCCAATTGGTAGGTTCTCATGTCCTGGAGGCCGTTGAAATGGTTCTTTTAAACGCTCCCTAGGTGGCACGTAGCTTGTCATGTTTAGGGTTTATGATTTATTATGATGATTGCTACATGTTTCTGTGCAATTTATTTCGATGCAATTTTGAATTTTGGATGCAGATTTTTCTTACAGTATGCTCATTTATGTTTCATTTTTTTTCTCACAGTATGCTCATTTTTGGTTTTATGCAGATTTGTGAGAAAATTTCTGTGCATACATACAAAATTTCTGTTTCGCAGCACGCATACAAAAGTTTCTATGCATACATAAGCTGCCTCAAGTGCAGGCTCTCTGTAGCACAGTGAGCAGCAGGCTGGTCCTGATCCAGCAGAGGCACAGGTCTGGACCTGTGGAAGTACAAATTGCATGCTCGTGTTTTTGAATTTTTCTTGTTTCCGATGGAAGTTAATTCATGCTCATGTTGCTCTGCCACCATGCTCGTGTCGTTGAATTTTTCTTGAATTAGTATTTTGTTTGGGTAATTTTATCTATGATTTTTTGCGCTGCGTTCGTACAAGGTGATCCAAACCTGTATGGGTTTTTACATAAGTGAGTTTTTATGCATATCAAACGTGGCAAGTCAATAGTTCTAAAATTAGAACTCATTTGTGAAATTACTGTATGAGACAATGTTTTTTATGATAAATGAGTTCCATGATTTTTTTTCAGATTTGGTTGCAGTCTTGCAGGAATGTGCGGCTTGCGGCAAATGAAGAGTGGTCTCAGGTCTGTGCACCGTCCTATTATTTTCTATGTACCCTTGCTTTTGCTTCCATACTTGTTGAACGTAGGTGTCTATTTTAAATTGTAGACAAAAACTGATATTCGTAAATTTCACAATAGGTTTCTACGCTTACTAAAACATGTTTCTATGCCTTTCTTACCATTGTAAGGTTTTTGTGCCTGTTAAAACATGTTTCTATGCATTTCTTTGGCACTGTAAGGTTTCTGCACATGCTAAAACATGTTTCTATGCCTTTTGTTGTGATGTAGGATGGTTGGAATGGATTCCTCTCGATTTGGTGTGAAAGGTCTACGGTGGCTCAGACATGGCTTGCGACGTCCACACTGTCCACGATTTTGATGTAGTTGATGGGTTAATGTAAAAAGTTAGTTTTCGATATTTTGTGTTTGTATGCTTGGATGACATGATGGCCACGGCAAAATTATTGGTTTCTATGTAACCTCGGTTGGGTTGACTAGATTTCTATACATTGTTTGTCTATTAATCAAACATCCCCTCTAGTGGGAAATATTTTGTATGTTTCTATGCACCATTCTTCTATTAATTAAACACCTCCAGTGGAAAGCATGGTGTGGGTTGGGGCCGTCGCGATGTTCGTCATAATAACGCCTAGTGGGGAAGGTTTTGTGGGTTTCCATGCATTGTTCCTATGTTTACATCTCCTAGTGGGAAGCATCGTGTTGATGGAGACAGTCACGATTTTTGAAACAATAATCCCCAAGTCTGGTGGAATGTCCATCTCGTGAAGTGGTTTTCACGCAGTAACAAAATTAATTTTTATTCATCCAACCACTAATTTCTATGTAACGTCGGCGCCAAAAACTTTTCTACGCATCCAATCACCCATCACGTGCCATGATTCAAATTTCAAATCTTGGAGAAGACGAGATGGCCTCCATGTTTTTATGCTCTCGCTGACAAAATTCTATGCGTAGACGGAAGCATAAAACTCTACATCTTAATGCGCAAATTTATAAATTTTAATTTTTTTAAAAAAATATTCACAATGGATCTTGAATCGTGCAAAAATATGTCAGGAGTTCAATGGTGAAAACCGTTTTTGAATTGGATGCTTCGCTGAGGAATTATCTCGAAACAATGAAAGAGATCAGAGTGGATGCATGCATGCATGTGTCAGCCTGTGTCAGGTGGGATGTCCATCTCACAGAAAGGTTTCTATACGGTAACAAATTAATTAATTCGTCCAGCTACTAATTTCTATGCAACTTCTGCGCAACTTTTATGTATCCGCTCGGTTGGGTCCCAGTGGTCCCCCACCTGCGCGCGCCAGCTCTATGGACCTAAATGGTTGGGCTGGTTGGGGTGGCTAGCTGGGGCTCTCCATTAGCTATTAGGAGCCCTGGGCTTCCAATAATGGGATCATATATATATATATATATGCACACGCAGAATTGTTTAGGTATAGGAATCATAATACAAATAGATCCATGGATCCTGGGTAACGTGAATAGGATTCCTAATTCTAATTCAAATCTATATATAATATTATCTATACCTAACAATAAAGAGATAAAATTTTAGATCATTTTTTCGTCCATAGTGCCCTAACAAACTCCGTAAATGTAGAAGTTGTCTACCTTCATCTATCTACAACCTTTCTATTTGTGTGTGTGTGTGTGTATATATATATATATATATATATATATATATATATATATATATATATATATATATATAGAACTACTATCCTGTAGCTGGCTACAGAATAATTTATTCTGTAGCCACTTTGAGTTACGATAATTACTATGTTATTTTACGAGATTACAGTAACTCCTTACTAAGTGGTTTAATATAACGTTATGGTAAATATCCCCATATGTTATAGTAACCCAACTATCGTAAATATGTATTTATATTATGGTAAATTAGTATATAAAATTATAGTAAATGAAGGTGGCTACAGAATAACTTATTTTGTAGCCGGCTACTGAATAGCCTCTCCCTATATATATATATATATATATATATATATATATATATATAGAGAGAGAGAGAGAGAGAGAGAGAACTACTGTTCTGCAGCTGGCCATAGAATAACTTATTCTACGGCCAGTTTGAGTTATGATAATTACTATGCTAATTTACCATATTATAGTAACTTCTTACTAAGTGATTTACTATAACATTATGGTAAATATCACCGTGAGTTATAGTAACACGAATATCGTAAATGCATATTCATGTTATCGTAAATTGGTACAACCATTATGATAAATCAAGGTGCCCATAGAATAAGTTATTTTATAACCAGCTGCAGAATAGTCTTACCCTCTCTCTCTCTCTCTCTCTCTCTATATATATATATATATATATATATATATATATATATATATATATATATATATATATGACTTTTCAAGGTAACTTGGATAGGTATAGGAATCCTAATACAAATTGATCCATGGATCCTAGGTAACGTGAATATGATTCCTAATTCTAATCAAATCTATATATAATATTATTTTATATTAAAGAGATAAAATTTTCTGCCATTAAATTTTTTGTTCCGCCTAAACCACTTCCCTATTTTTTTTGTCCACTTTGTGGCCGTGCATGCGTTACCGATCTTTTTTTCCTTTTTTTTTCTTGGTCGTTTCCGTTTTGTTCTCACTTTTTTTTGTACCCATAATATTTGGGTGTTTTTTTGTCCCGCTTGGTTTTTGTGGTTTAGATTTTTAGATTCTTTTTTTTCCTTTGTTTTGGGCCGATGGCTTTTGTATTTATCTTTGAGCTATTTATCTTTCTCTATGAAATAAAGACTTTTACCATCGAATTTGTTGGTATAGTTTTGATTAAAAAATATTTTTATTAAAATCAGTCAATGATCCAACTAATCAAACGAAGAATTAAAATCTTATAAGTAGTTTGTTGACTAATCCCATCTAAATAAATCTATCTCTACGGTCCTCGATGAAGTTTGCTATGTAAAAAGTTTGAGATAGGTCTCTCGTCACAATCATCAGCGAACAAACCAATTCTTGGCACGTCAACAACTAACTTCTCGCCAACTTTAAGTAGAGATTAGAATTACATATTTTATGGATTTTTAAAAATAAAAAGGATATGGAACTCGATATTTAACTATAGTAACGTTGGATAGTATGAAAACTTTTTGCCAATTTTACGCCAGGGTCTGGGGCAGAGTCAAATACGTACCCACATAAAATAGATATGTCTTATTTCTATCTTTGTTTGCCATTACTATATGATAGGTTTTTTCTCGTTGCAACGTCCGGGCAAATTTGCTAAAATTTCTGCCACTAATTTTTTTCATCCACCCTAATCACCGATTCGGTCTCGGCCACCCACTCGCAAAGTCCCGCGTCCGTTTTTTTTTTTTTCTGTGGAGACGTTCCATCCGTGTCCATATTGTCTTGCAAAGTCTCCGCGTCCGTTTTTTCTTCAGTGGAGACGTTTCCTTTCGTGTCCTTTGTCGAGTTCCTTTTTTTCTTTTCTTTTTTTTGCTTCCGCTTTCCCACGTTTAATTGTGTGACTTTTCTCTTTCTTTTTTCTCCTATTTTTTTATATATATAGAAAATATGAAATAATAAATATAGTATTATGAGTGTTTGAACTTCTAATCT
This sequence comes from Miscanthus floridulus, assembly GCF_019320115.1. Lineage (NCBI taxonomy): Eukaryota > Viridiplantae > Streptophyta > Magnoliopsida > Poales > Poaceae > Miscanthus > Miscanthus floridulus. The sequence continues at coordinate 74,621,499 of NC_089592.1, forward strand.
TTTCCTAATAAATAAATATTGCCATCACTAAGTTGTTGTTATAATTTAAATTAGGAATAAAAATTTGTACTAATAGGATCTGGACAAGGCGATGATCCAACTAATCAATATGTGGACTGAAATCTTAGTTTGTCTTCCAATCTAATCTATATCTGTACCTACCTATATCGATACCTGTATCTATATAATCATAGTAAACGTATCTCCAAGCTATCCACATATATCAGTACAAATCTACAAGCTATCTATATATACCAATGCAATCCTCGACGAGGAGTGACATGTAAAAACGCCCTTGCCGACTTAAGATATTAGAATTACATATTTGGTATTTTCATGGCTCCACAAAAGAAATCATCGAACTTGATATCTAGCTCTACCAACAAATAGGTAGTATGAAACTAAAGTTATGATATATCTACAAGTAAATATTGTTGTGCCTTATAACGAAAGGAAAAAAAATCTATCTTGATTGTATTTTAATTCGATATAGAATTAGTAGAACAATGTCATATTATTGCCAATTATAATTTATATTAGGGATGTCATAGTTATCATAAGATAAAGTATAGCTTTTAAATGTTATAGAAAAGATAAAAAATAAATAGATATGTAAAATCGTCGTTCTTGTTTCCCATTAATGTGATTGTTCATTTATGATTGCTGCATAAATCACAGCAACAATTCACAACAGCAAAATAGGACCTATACAAATTAACAGGTGTAAGTGAGCCGTGCAGCAAGCTTAAGCAAACATGTCAAGCATTTGATAACATTTTTCTTCGGTTGCAATGCACGGACATATTTGCGAGCAAGAGAGAAAAAAAAAGAGAAGGTCACGTACCAGCCTACCATTCTACCAAATAAATATAAGAGTAAGAAAAAAAAGAGAGACACTAACATGGGCGTTGCTGCACTGCACTCCGTGGGCTGTCGCTGGGCCGTCTCTGCGTTTGATTGCTAATGCACGGGAGTCGCTGCGGAATCGCCGGCGCGCTGCTCCGGTCCGAACGGACCGGAAGCATTCCCGGCTGTCGCCAATGCTCGACACAGGGTCCACCGTCGCCGCCGCAGGGAGGCGTAGCCCTCAGGCATGGCCGCTGCGCGCGTGGCGCATCATCACGGCGACCGCGAAGCTCAGGCGCCGCGCCTGCCCTCTGTCGTCGTTCACCTAGCACACCTTTCCTCGGAGCTGGACGCCGATGGTTTTCGCCAGGTTCACAGCCGTCCGCGTTGGCGTCCAGGCTGCTGCCTCGCCAGGCTAGGCCAGTGCCGGCGGACCTCGTTGGCCTCTGTTTCAACTGTCTGGGACTGGGAGCGACCACATTGGTGCCGTGTGCAGGTTTCGGCCGCGTTGCCTCAACGGCAGGCGCGAGGGGCACCACGCTCGCGAGTCGCGACTGTCCGCAGGCGCCTTTCGTTGGGGGTGGCAAGCGTGGTCATTCGCCGGTGCGACCGGCGGGGAGGCATCATGGCGCGCCGCGGCGGCGCTCGTCTCCTGCGCGCTCTAGGGACGACCTGCAGATACTATGCCCGCGCGCTCGGCCTCCACTGGTCGCTCACCCTCTGTGCTGCGTTGTTGCGCCCCTCCGAGCCCGGTGCTGGCGCCCCCCGGTGTAGCCGGCGACCGTGCTACAACCATCGCCTCTCCCTGCGCCGCCAGTGGAGGTGCCTCAGCTGCCTCAGGCGGTCACCAACGTCCAGCCTCGGCCGCGCCCTACTCATGAGTATAGGCTGTTGGTGGAGCATGTAGTCGTTCCGCGCTCGGTGGAGGTGCAGGCGGCGGAGGACGCTTTGATGGCTCTTGTTGCGTTGGTCGGTGGGACCAGGCCGAACGTTTCACCGGTGATGGTCAGGGACCACTTGCTCGAGATCTTTGGGATATCCGACGACGCGGTCTCCGTGCGCTGCCATGCTCATGAGGGTTAATTTCATTATTCGCTTCAGTCGGCCTGAGGACCTAGAAATGGTGCTCGGTACGCCACCGCCGGTGGAGGCCGCCCCGTTCTCGCTGGTTTGGAGACGGTGGCGGCGCGCCGAATGTTTGGGTGCCCCGGGGCTGATGTGTCCTCCCTCTCATCTACCACACGTTGCGCACGTCCAGAGCATCGGCAGGCTCCTTCCGTTTCAGAGTTCTTGTGGGCATCAAGGGCATCCCAGCCCACGCGCGCAGCATTGCCGTCGCACCGCTGTTGCTGGGGTCGTCTTGTGCTAAGGTCGAATTGGCCCCAGCCAACACCGTCGATGGTGATGATGAGCGGGAGTTCTTTGTCGCCGCTTGGTGTGTGTTCATCCGGATTTGATCCCTGACGAGAAGATCCTGGCGATCCCTGAGCCCTAGGTGCATGTTGTCGAGGCGCCTCTCTTCCTGCGGGAAGACGAGCTCATTCGGTCGCATCTGCCGGCCTTGCGCTACTTCGCGTGCCTCCGCATTGTAGAGTGCCAAGACTGGACTACGCCGCCAACCTCATCAGATGATGGTTTTTGATGAAGACAATGACGACGATGACAGTGGGGACAACAACTACAATGGTTACTGGCCCGGAGTTCAGAGCATTCTCGGTCGATGAACATGCCGAGGACGGTGCCTTTTGGCGTCGGCGGCGGAGCTCCGTCCTTGTGGCCGGGATGGGGGCCTACCTTTCGGTCGCGCGCCCCTGACTCTAGTGTCCTGGTTGGGGTGGTTCCGTGCACCCTGACGAACTCTGGAGCCGACGCGGGCAGCCCCGGCCGCCACTCAACGACGACAATGGTGGTGACGAACGCTGCAGGCGAGGCTATTCGCGTGGGCAGCAATGCGGCGCGGGGACCCGAGAGGGGCCCACCGGCCAGTGAGGTGCTGTGGTCGACAAACCCGTTCCAGATGGTGCGTGAAGGCTGCTGCGCGTTGGAGGGCAGGGCGTGGTCCTAGGACGGCCTCCATCTTTGATAGCCCTAGCACATGAGTTGAGGTTGACTTTTTTGAATCCCTTTGAAGTCTTAGCACCACTAGCCACCACATTGGCAAGATGGGTGAGCATGAAAGCAGACTAAGCTGATGTCCAAGTAGCATGGCTATTGGTTCCCCAAGTCCCTTTGGCAATTCCTCGATCTCCTATCATCAAAAATAGAACAATCAGCAAGCAACAAATTGTGCCCACAAAACACAAATACATCAAGGTATATGTTTTTACAACTAAAAAAGTTTAGCAAGCAACATGTCCTATCATCTCAGAAAGTAGCAACCAATGTCCTCACAGCTAAAAAGAATCAGCAAGCAATATCTTCTCAGAACTAAAAGTCAGCAAACAATATCTTCACATCTCAAAAAAACCAGCAAGCAACATGTCACCTCAACTCAAAAAGTAGCAACCAATGTCCTCATGGCTCAAAAAATCAGCAAGTAAGATATCCTTGCCACTAAAAACATCACTATATATATATGTTGTCACAACTAAAAAGCAGAAAACAATATGTCCTCACAACTCAATTGCATAAATATGTCTTTACAACTCACATTCAACAACCGATATGTGCTCACAACTCAGTTACATAGGCAAATATGTCCATGCAATTTAAATTTCAGCAAGAAAGAAACAGACAGTAGTACAAATTTTTATTAGTTAACATTGTTGTCTAGCTAGTCTGACCACATTTGATCAGCAATGTTCTGCCTGAAATTAACCATTGCGGCATGCTCGGTTGCTTGGCTAGTTTATGTTGTAGAATGGTTATAAATTGGCTAATTAGAGTCATCTGTAATAAACTCATCACTCTCATCTTGTATGAACCAATTGCGAATGATATAGTATGCATGTACAATATCAATTTAAGTTGGAAAAGGGAAGAATGGAGTGCCATCATCAAAATTTTTAAATTTTCTCTTTAGTGCCCTAAATGCACGCTCTACTATAACATGAAGACACGAGTGCCTAAGGTTGAACAACTCCTTCTCATTTTGCACGGGATTACTCCCCATTTCAAGAAGTAGTGGACATAAAAAAGGGCAAGAATCCCAGTTTGACTCTATATCCAGCATCAACTAGGTAGAATTTTATTAACATATGGATAAGTTCGTTATATTAATTATAGTTCTATATAATATAAATTTATGTAGAACGATTGAAAGTGGACTAATTTATTACCTTGTGAAACATGAAGATTTTTTACACGGTCTAAATTATCACGTATAAAACTAAAGCATGATGTGTTGCCCCCTCCTAACCAACCAAGACAGGTAAACCGTAGATCAAAATCTACGGCCGCCATTACATTTTGAGTGGCGTAAAACTTCCTACTACAAAATGCATGCTCCATATCCCTAGTCATGGAGGCTCAGATCCTTGGGCACAGAGGCTCTTACATGTGTAACACAAAGATGTAGGAGTTAATTACTTAGTGTTGTCTGATGCTCCACATCAAGCTTAGGGATATGGCAAAAAATTCACTAGCTATATCCGCGACTCTACAAAATCTCACTATCTTGACAAGTCTCTTTATGTTTCTCTTCCTGTTTTCCTAGCTACCCAGATAATTGGACCATCGATGATAATAAGTGTTATCTGTTTAACATTTTCCTCAGCATGCTATGCGTTCTTGGATCAATTATTGTAAAGTGATTGGTTGCCCCTGTAACAATGATGGTTCTGTTGTTCAACCACGGGGACATGCCTACACAAAAGAAAGAAATAGGGTATCCATTTGGTTATATCCATCTATACTGGAATTGCCTGAAGCATTTTTATGAGTTACCAATTGCAAATCAAGTAACTTACTTATTTACCTACACCTTTCATTAATTCAACATTAATTGGATTTATTTATCTTCTGATAAAATTGTTTTTAACTGATTTGGCTTTAACTGATTTGGATTCTACAATCACCACATGCAGAAAGATCTTGGTGGAAGCCCTCAGCGATTCATATAAATTAAGGATGAAGGAATGGGACTGATAGAAAGGATGAAGGAATGAGACCCAGAAATTTAGACCAGGTTTTATCACATTTTTGGTGTGTGTAAGTGCAATCAAGCACTAATTGTGGATTTTGGTGATAATGACCACGCAATTGGAGATCTAATGAGATTTATCGAGTTGATAAGTAGGAGACACACAAATGAGGATGATTCATATAACGGTGGAGCCCCCAATTACAAAAGATGACGACATAGAACTCAAAGGCGTTTACTTCATTTTATATTTCAAAATTAAGTATAGGAAAAGCCATACTACAAAGGGGGATACAATACACAAGCTTAAATGTGCATCCAAGTGCTCACATCTCTACTAAATACATTCTCAAATCTTCAGCCAAAGCAGCAAGATTTTCATTTCCTAACCCTATGCTCTCTGGCTGGTGCGGCACTACCGCACAAGGAGATCGGCACTGCCGCGACTTAACTGACCGTTAGTACAGGGGGTGTATTTATACCCCTCTGAAAGGATCAAGATGCCCAAGAGGGGGGGGGGGTGAATTGGGCTAAATCTAAATTTTCTTGCAATAATCAAATCCTACGGATAGCCCAATTAACCCCTTGTGCCTAGAAAAGTGTTTCTATCAAATTAACGCACAAAAGACTTGCAACCTATGTTCCAAATTTACTATAGCATGGCAATTTTATGAATGTAAAAACAAGTATTGAATTGCTCAAAGTAAATCTTAAAGTAAATGCTCAAAGTAAATGGAGAGAGGAACGCGGCGATGTTTTGCCGAGATATCGGAGAGTCGCCACTCCCCACTAGTCCTCATTGGAGCACCCGCACAAGGGTGTAGCTCCCCCTTGATCCGCACAAGGATCAAGTGCTCTCTATGGGTTGATTCTTCGATACTCCATCGCGGTGAATCACCCAAAGCCGCTCACAACTTGAGTTGGGTCACCCACAAGCTCCGCCGGGTGAACACCAAGCTCCCAATCACCACCAAGCCATCTAGGTGATGGCAATCACCAAGAGTAATAAGCACGAACTCTCACTTGACCACACGAAGCCTAATGAGAAGATGGATGCACACTTGTCTACTCTTGATTCACTAATGAGGTTTTACTCTTGGATTTTCAAATCACAAACACCTCACTAGGACCTTGCTCTTCTTGGCACTCACAAACTTGTTTCTCAGCTGTTGGAATGAGCAAAAGTGACTCCACACACGAGTGGAGCTTCTATTTATAAGGCAGCCTGAAAAACGAACCGTTATGAGCTTCTACGGGGTGACCGGACGCTCCGATCGTGTTGACCGGACGCTCCGGTCAGTTCAACCCGTGAACCAGTAGTAATGAGTTGATCGGACGCTGGCAGGGTCCGGTCAGCACTGACCGGACGCGTCCGGTCGCATACAACCCTTACTGGACTCGACCGGACGCTGAATCCTCAGGGTCCGGTCAGTATTGACCGGACGCGTCCGGTCACACTTTCTCAAGTCTGGACCCTTGCTGGAGTTGACCGGACGCTGGCCCTCAGCGTCCGGTCACATTGACCTTCCAGCGTTCGGTCACACCAGACTTGTTCTCCTTGGTCAAATGAACTGACCGGACCCTACGGCCAGCGTCCGGTCGCACCGGAGCCAGCGTCCGGTCAGTATTTGACCCTCCATTCACTTCCAACTCTCGATCAATTGTGAATGAAGTTTGCTCCATGGGATCAAAAGGCTTCGTAGGAGCTACCTAGAGCTAGTTTTAACAAGTGTACACCACACCTAACTCACTAGACTCAACTAGGTCAAGCTACCCGTCCATACCCCCCTTAATAGTATGGCCAAAGGAAAAACAAAGTCCTAAACTACTCTAAGTGTCTCTCCAACTCCAATCGACACTTAGAACTAGTCATCCTTAACCTTGTCGTCCATCCTTTGAAAACCGAAACGATTTCCATCGTAGGGGCATGACAACTTTGATTGCCCGATTGATCTCCATTACCATGACCTAACTTAATTGCATCTGCAAAACACACGTTAGTCATAGTAATCTTGTATTGTCATTAATCACCGAAACCCAACTAGGGGCCTAGATGCTTTCAATCTCCCCCTTTTTGGTGATTGATGACAATACCACCTCGAGTATGTGAAAGAGTGAGTTTTTTGACAGGCTTGGTTCATATAAGCTTTTGTCAATAAGAACAAAAGTGTTAGTCAAGCTTATATGACCCAAGCCAACACAATGTACTCAAAGGATGTGAATTAAGCATGAGTACGATTAACAAAGCTCATTTGCAACGGAGTTTAAACGCGGAAGCAAAGGCAAATGAGCATAACACAAGTGATATGACATTTAAATAATGCAAAGTAGAAAGCACACATGTCATATATCACAATCACATAGATAGCACTATCACATATATATATAATAGTATGCATGAAAGTAAACACATGAATGCATAAGTAATAGTGTATCACACAAATAGAACTCCAAATGTATATAATAAGCTAATACTAGATAACTAGCTCCCCCTAAATGTCGCTCCCCCTGAGTCTACATACTCGAACCCTCTCCCCCTTTGGCGTCAAACACCAAAACCTAGGGGTCGGTCGACGGGGCTACAGCGGACGAGCCGGGCGCTGAAGAACATTGGGGCAAGCTGGAACTGGGCACCATCATCATCTGACCCTGAGCTCTGAACTGACTGACCCTCTGTGGTAGAAAGTGTCATTGAAGCGGTCTGGGTCTGAGCTGGGGCTGGTGCTGCCTGTGAAGCTGCTAGAATGTCTGTCATAGGATCTGACGAGGTGACAAATGAGGGGAGCCTCTGAGTAGTCACTGCGACTGGAGCTGCTGTAGAAGGACCGACGGCATGCATATGAGGTGGTGTAGGCATGCCGGTCAGCTCGCTGAAGGATGCTCCAAGACTCCTAGAGACTAATGTGTCAGGCACGAATAACAAGGAAGACTGCTCTGGTGTGAAGCCCGTCTGAAGTGGAGTGAACTGCGGGGCTACCACGGGTGAGGCTAACCACTGGGACACCTATACAAGAGGTGAAGCAAACTGAGCTAGAGGCTATCCCTAACTCTGGAGCCCACTGGGCTATACTACTGGAGTCATTGAAGTGGTGGCAGGCGGAGCAAGCTAGGGCAAAGACTGTGGCTGTGGGGCCCCAAGAGCTGTCACTACATGCTGCATGAAACCCATAAGTTGCTGCTACAAGAGTATCTGCTGCTGATGCATCTGCTGCTGCATGGCCTACTGCTGCCTCTGGAACTCATCCTGTCGAGCCTGAAACTAGGCAAAAGTAGCAGCTGTCTCCTGTGCCTGTCTATCCTGTGTCTGCTGCATCCGCTCAAGAATAGCAATGAGAGCGGGGTATGTCTGCAGAGCAGGTGGAGCAGAACTAGAGCTACCGGCCTCTGCATCGTGTCTGCATGGAGGCATCGGAGGAATAGGCTGGTAGTCGTCGTTAGAGCTGTCACTATACTCGCTCACCTCCTGCTGTGCCTCTAGCTCCTCCTCCTTAGTGGCTGCAATCCCTCTAATAATCTCATCCTACTGAGCTATGGACTCTGGCACGTCGGGACAACGGCTAGGCTGTCTGGGTGCCTGAATAGTGCTGTGTCTGATCCTCTATGACAAGTTGTAAGTTGGGAACTCTATGGTGGCACCTGTATACTCATCCATCATACCTGGGGGCTTATCAAGCACCACTCTGCAGATGAGAAACATGATCCAGTGAGCATAGGGAAGCTACCTATGACCCTTGAATCCCTCAGCTATTGTATCCTCCATCTCTGAAAGAAGGAGATCCCAGATATCAAATACTGTCTGCTGCATCAGGGCATTGAGAAGCCAGAGCTATAAGCGAGTCAGGCCCTCCCTGTATCCTAATCTAGGAAGCAGTGTCCTCCTGATAATGGCCTCTAGTACTCTCGCTGTAGGAGTCAAGTCACTGGGGTTCTTGCTCGACCCCTCACCAAAAGGCTCCTTGAAGCAATGTCGCACTAAATCTGTAGGGGGCACCAACCCTCCATGAGGACGCCTGGGAGGCTCCTGCTGTCCATAACAAACCTCATGCATCTTGACAGGCTGATCCTATAGCCTCAGTATCTCTCTAGCCCTACCACTCGTCACTCTGTAGTCTTTGCCTTTGAAGGCAAAGTGAATAAATCTGTGATGTGGATCGATGAAGAGTGAAGCATAAAACTGACGAACCCAAGATGGTACATATATTCCCGTCCGTCCAATCAAATCTGTCAACCCTAGCAAATATGATAAGTAAGGCCAAATGTGCTCTCTAGCTGCTGCCACAATAGACTCTATCCGACAGACTCTCTAAGATCTAAACACTGCCCCACTGTTGAGATAAGCATTGTAGAAATCTTCCTACAGTGGCATGTAGAAACCCTCAACTGCTCTCTCATCCCTCCTCGGAGGAAACCAAACCTCAAACTCTACAAATCGCAGCTGTTGAACCTGTCTGGCCATGGCGGCCCTCAAGTCAAGATGCACCACTAGAGGTGGACCCTGTGGTCTAGGTGGTGGACGTGATCCCCTCCACTATGTCGGTGGCCTCAGCGAGACTAGTACACGGGTCCGTCCAGAGCGACGAAGCTGGGGTGCCGGCTCTGTCCCCTCGGCCTCCTAGGAATGCTGTGCCTGCTCGCCCTCCTAAGTCTGCTGAACTGGCTCCTGCTCTACTGACTAACCCTCCTCAATGGCAACCTGTCGTCCTGCAAGCGTGGTAGTCCTAGCTGGACTACCATGACGACGCTCAACCTCCTCAAGCGTAGCTCTCACTGCTGGTGAAACCGGCTGATCTGCAATGATAACTCCGTTGTGGGCACCACCTCTCTCGGCACGCTCTGCGGCCTCTGCAACAACTGCTGCTCTCGCTGTCTCTGCGTCAGGGTACTTGCGCTTCTTGGATGTCACCTTCTTGGTTGACTTGCCCTTCGATCCTGTAGGCTAACGAGGCGGGGGCCTCCGATCATCATCACCTAGGCCACCACCAACATTCTTGGTGCGAGCCATCTGAACTGACAAGAGGATGAACTGCCGCTGATGAAGATCAACAAACAAACTGACACTCTCGAGGCTTGGCCTCATTCCTTACTCGCGAGCTTGGCTCCGAGTTGACTGCCAACTACCAAAAGAACCACAACAGCACCGACCGCTGCATGATAGAATAGATGGATATATGAATAAATACAATATGTCTAATAGATACGAAACCCTAATAGAGAAAGCAATGTAGATACGAACTTGAATCGAATGACTTTCTACCTGACGAATAGCGATCCGAGAAAAGATGAGATGTCACGCAAGGGATCCTCGGAACCGAGCTAGGGTTAGGGATTGCGAACCGCTTCGAAGAATTTGGCGGCCCTGAATGATTTAGGTCAGTGCATTGAACTTTTGATCTAGGTCACAATTGAACAGATCAAGATAGAAAATATCTTGCCTTACCAATCAAGGATGTAGGGTAAGGGTTGGATCAATGGCCTTGAAAGCCCTTCGATCTTGACTCTGGCGTCATAGACACGTGGGCTCGGTAGAGGTTTCCTTAGCGGCGGTGCGGCGAGCTTGGGTGTGGGAGATGCACAGGCTTGGGATGGAGCTGCGGCGCTGGCACAGCACGGCAGGATTCGGCGACAGGGAGGCACGGCGGCGCGGTGAGCTACGACGACGCGCGGCTGGCGAGGGCGCAGTGGTGCTTGGCGGTGCGTGATGGCAGGGACAGGCGGTGTCTAGGGTTAGGCGATGAAACAAGTACGGCCGAGTTGATTATAAGGAACCCCCAATGTAACAAATAAGGAAATAGAAAAAGAGTCCCGATGCCGCGCGAGATCCACTAACCGGACACTCCGGTGGTAGCGACCGGACGCTACCACCCAGCATCCGGTCGATTCCAGAGAGGTCCAATTACTCTGGAATCGGGACCGGACACGTCTGGTGGTCCATGACCGGATGCAGGCAGGGTCCGGTCAGTACTGCCTTTCCTTCCTCCGATCGATCGGACGCTGAAGGTCCTCCTAACCGGACGCACAGACGTAGCGTCCGATCACTCCTTCGGCAGCAGTTCACCTCCTGTGAACTGATCGGACGCTGGACAGCAGCGTCCGGTGCACTTTTTCCAGCAAATCTTCAAACTTCCTTCGCGCTGCCGGTTCCCAATCAAGTCCCAACTTGAATAAGATCCAAATAAACACCAATTGGGACTGATGTGAGAGACCTCTCTCAAACCCTCATATTTTTCAAAATATTTTGCCTTAGGCTATAATTCTTTTTAAGAAAATAGGCAACAAGAGGGCAAATGGAACAAAACGACAAAACAACATTCATGCATATGCAATACTTGTAAGTAAATCTAGTTGCTTGTCAAGTTTGATCCAAGGTTAAGCTTCTTCACACGCTTTTCGGCGGTTATCTTAACCATGTTAGACAAGCCCTATATGCATTGCCACAAATTAAGCATGTTGTATATTACAATGAATGCAAGGGACAACACAAGCTCAATTTTTAGTGAAGTTACTAAAATCAAGTACATTGAGCTCATTCCGTAATCTACAAAATGTTGCCTCATCTAGCGGTTTCGTGAAGATATCCGCTAATTGATCTTCAGATCTTACACCTTCTAGTGATATATCATTTTTAGTCACATGATCTCTTAGAAAGTGACGATGGATATCTATATGCTTGGTGCGAGAGTGTTGAACTAGATTATTTGCAAGTTTTACCACACTTTCATTGTCGCACAAAAGAGGTACCTTTTCTAGAACTACACCATAGTCTAGTAAAGTTTGTTTCATGTATAAAATTTGTGCACAACATGCACCCGCGGCAATGTATTCCGCTTCGGCGGTGGATAAAGCCACACTATTTTATTTCTTGGAGGACTAAGACACAAGTGATCTACCAAGCAAATGGCACCCTCCAGATGTGCTCTTTCTATCAACTTTGCATCCGGCGTAATCCGAATCGGAATAGCCAATTAATTCAAATAAAGCTTCTTTGGGATACCAAAGGCCAATGCTTGGTGTGTGCTTAAGATACCTAAGGATTCTTTTTACGGCAATTAAATGTGTTTCCTTAGGACTAGCTTGAAATCTAGCACACATACACACACTAAACATGATGTCAGGCCTAGATGCGGTTAAATATAACAAGCTACCAATCATAGAACGGTAGAGAGTTTGATCAACCGGGTTACCTCCCTCATCTAGGTCGAGATGTCCATTAGTAGGTATTGGGGTCTTGATTGGCTTACATTCATCCATCTTGAATCTCTTGAGAAGATCTTTAGTGTATTTCTCTTGAGAGATGAAGATGCCTTCTTTCATTTGCTTGACTTGAAAACCAAGAAAGAATGTAAGCTCACCAATCATGGACATCTCGAACTCCTTTGACATTAATTCACCAAATTCTTTGCATGAGTCTTCATTTGATGATCCAAAGATGATATCATCAACATATACTTGACAAATGAAGATATGCCCATCAAGCTTCTTGGTGAATAGTGTAGTGTCGACTTTCCCAATGGTAAAGCCCTTCTCAATAAGGAAGTCCCGAAGGCGCTCATACCAAGCTCTTGGCGCTTGCTTAAACCCATATAGTGCCTTGGACAACCTATAAACATGATTAGGATATCTAGGGTCTTCAAACCCGGGAGGTTGATCAACATAAACTAGTTCATTAATAAAGCCATTTAAAAATGCACTTTTCACATCCATTTGATATAGTTTCATTTCATGATGTGATGCATATGCAAGTAGGATACGAATGGCTTCTAATCTTGCAACCGGTGCAAAGGTCTCTCCAAAATCCAAGCCTTCAACTTGAGAGAACCCCTTTGCAACTAGTCTTGCCTTGTTTCTCACAACAACACCTTGATCATCTTGCTTGTTGTGGAACACCCACTTTGTTCCAATGACTCTTGCACCTTTTGGTCGCTCTTCAAGAGTCCAAACTTCATTGCGAGTGAAGTTGTTCAACTCTTCATGCATGGCATTGATCCAATCTGGATCTTTAAGAGCTTCTTCTACCTTGGTAGGCTCATAGCAAGAGACAAAAGAGTGATGAGCAATAAATGAAGTAAGTTTTTGAGATCGAGTCATTACACCCTTTGATGGACTCCCTATGATGAGATCTTGTGGATGATCTTGTAGGAGAGGTGTATTTCTTCTATTGACAACTTGAGGAGGAGGTTGTGGAGCATCAATATCTTGTGCTTGTACCACCATTTGCTCATGAGAGATATGAGTATCTTCATTTTCTACTCTCCCATCTTTTTCACCATCTTGTGGCACACTTGATGAAGAAGGTTGGTTAATGATTTGTACATCATCTTCATCATCTTTTGGCTTGATGTCTCCTACCGGAATATTCTTCATAGCCTCCCTCAATGGTTCATCACTGTCGACGAAATATGGTCGACAGTCTACCTAGGGGTATGCCCAAGGTAGTAGATTATCGGCAGACAGATGCGCAAGCCCCAAACAAGAATGGTGACGCAAGACAGACACGAGGTTTTATCCAGGTTCAGGCCGCCAAAAAGGCGTAATACCTACGTCCTGCGTCTGATTTGTATTGCTGTATGTCAATGAGAGATGTTTTTTAGAGGGGTCCCCTGCCCGCCTTATATAGTCTGGGGGGCAGGGTTACAGATCTGGAAACTAATCCTAGTCAGTTACAATTGCCATATGTGGCCGGACAAGGATTCCTATTCTAACCGACCAGGATCCTGCTTGGTCGCCAAATCCGTCTTGATTCCTTGTGCGGGACTCCGATCAGGTGGACCGAGCCGCACGTCGTTTTTCGGGTGGACTGAACCCATTGATCCGGGCCAGCCCAAGCTTAGCCGTAAGGGTATAGGGGTTAATACCCCCACAGCTAGTCCCCGAGCATCATGTATTATGCTGCGACACGCCATTTTCACCTTCTCCGACAAGCGAGGCTTGGAACCTTGACGCCTCCGACCACCGTCATCACCGGAGAAGTAGGTTGTCCGAAGAATGTATGGTGCTCTTATAAAAAAAGAAAAGATTTCTGTCCTGAGAAGTGTGCCCACTTGTATTTCTGAAAAGAAATGTAAGTGGTCTTGAAGCATAGCATTCTTGAACATCAGAAGCGTAGGGGTCGAAAAACAAACACATTCACCGCAAGGTGAAGTGTGCCCACTTAGTCCCCGAGCCTGGTAGGAGGTGACGTAGGCACGTGGTGCCAGGGTCTAAAAAGAATTCATAGTTTAGTTGAAAACCGAATTGCCGTACAGGCAAACATGATGCACCGGCAGGTGCATCGTACCGACGTAGTCCCCGAGCTTGCTGGAAGGCAAAGTATGAGCCTTGTAGCAAGGTCTAAAGAAATGTCTCTTAACTGTATGTGAGTACAAATCACATGTAGCCAAGGAGAACCATTATTCAAGCAGTGGTCGGGGCAGTCCCCGAGCATATTAATAATCCTTTTAATCATTCAAAGCACAGGGGTCGATTTAAACAAACACATTCACCGCAAGATGAAGTGTGCCCACTTAGTCCCCGAGCCTGGTAGTAGGTGACACAGGCACGTGGTGCCAGGGTCTAAAAAAGAAACTCCGCTGAAGTTAAGAATCCAATTGCCGTACATGCCAAACAAGACACACCGGCAGGTGCATCGTACCGACGTAGTCGCCAAGCTTGCTGGAAGGCGAAGTATGAGCCTTGTAGCAAAGTCCAAATAAATGTCTCTCAACTGTATGTGAGTACAAATCACATGTAGCCGAGGAGAGCAAAACTCCAAGAAGTGGTCGGGAGAGTCCCCGAGCACAGCGGTTGTCATAGCAGCTCCTGAATACGGTAATAGTCGGAGCAGTCCCCGAGCACAACCGTGGTCGGAGCAGTCCCCGAGCACAAAAGTGATCCGGACAGTGCCCGAGCACGGTAGTGGTCTGGGCAGTCCCCGAGCACAGTAGTGGTCAGGGCAGTCCCCGAGCACAGTAGTGGTCAGGGCAAATCCACGATCGCGTGCGCTGCTTGTACTATTATTTGGTGTATTTATTTTTCTCTACTCTCTGCCAAGTCCAGTCTGACCAGTCTGACACGTCTGGTCGAAAAAGTAAATAGGTATAGTACGTCATTCTGTCTTCTTATTTTTATTTTTTATTTTTTTGGCAAACAGTCGGTTGACACCTGTATTGAGGTGTGTCAGTGTGGGCCCTCTTACACCATCAACGAAGAGGCGCGTACACTGTTAACGAAGGAGCGCGTTTATTGGCGCAGATTTCGAGGTTGTGTGAACAACCGTCTGCGGCGCGTGCGCACGACTCCCAATATTCTCGGGCGAACGAAACGACGGTGCCCTTTTGCTTTATATAATGTAGGTCTGGTAAGTTACCCTCACCATTCCCCATTGTCATCCGCCGCCGCAACCTTCTTCTTCCTCCTGCCGAACCCTATTCCCCCAAAAATCATCACCAATCCCCTCGGTCTCCCGCATCCACCCACTTAGTAAGGACGAACTAATGGCGAAGAGAGACGCCCAGAAGAAAGGCGGGGTCATGGCGAAGGAATGGTGGAAGTCGCGGAGCAACGAGCAGACCATCGAGGACCTCGTCGCCATGGGAGTGCTCCACAACAAGGCACTTGCGGGATGGCGTGCACCCGAAGGAGAAAGCTTCCCCGATCCACAACCAGGTGAAATTGTGGTTTTTGAAGATTTCTTCAAACGGGGTTTTGGGATTCCAGTGCACCCTTTCCTTCAGGGTCTCTGCTTGTACTACGAGATTGGGATTTGCAATCTGCATCCCAACTCGATTCTTCTCGTCTCTACCTTCATCCATCTCTGCGAGGCGTATGGTGGCTTCCAGCCCCATTTCGACCTCTTTCGCCACCTGTTTTGCCTTCGGAAAAAAGGGAAGTGGTGGCTCGAAGATCGCCGGAGGCGTCTATCTGAACTTGCGTGACGGCATGAAAGCCCAATACCTGCACTGTCCCTGGAACACCTCATTGGACGAGTGGTACAAGAAATGGTTCTACATCCGTGAAGAGCCGAACACCATCACTTTGTGCGACGTGGGGCTAATTCCAGAGAAGAAGAACAGCTGGTCGGAGAAGCCCGAGAACTTGGAACAGATAGCCGAACTGCTCGGGATGATCCCGTGGGGAAGGCTTGATGGCCCGAGCGTGGTCGGCAACTTCATTAGCCGACGAATTCAGCCATGCCAGAAAAGGATTCATCCTGGCTTCGAATACCAAGGTGGCGCGGATCCGACAAGGACCAGGAAAGAGCCGCTCGACAAGACGGAGATCAAGGCCAGGATTGGAGAGCTGTTCAATCTGGCCGATCCGAATTATGTTGCACTGAACGCCATCGAGCACGCCTTCAAGCTGGCTCGACCTCCCCCAAAGGTAAATGACGCTTCCTTTTAACTGTAGAGTCATGTTGTATCAAGAAAATAACTGTCTTTTCCTTCATTTTGTGTCACAGTATAATGGCCGTGACCGGGCGGGAGTGTTCGTGTCGCCTCCCCCTGGTGTAGAATGGCCACAAGCTACCGGCCCAGCCGCCCAGACCAGCACCAGGACCGACGACGTTCACTGGGCGGTACTCGAGACCGTAGAAGACGCCTCGACCAGAGCCGCTGGCAAGCGTCCGGCTGCCAGCAAACGGCGTCAAGCCATCTTCCCCCTGTCGGACGACGAAGCAGAGGATGCTGACATCTTCCGGCTCGTCCCCCGAAAGAGGAGAAGGCAGGTGGGACCGACAGAGCAGGGTGGCTCCTCTGGACCAGCAGTGGTCACAGCACCGACCACTGCTGCACAGAGGACCGACGAAGGGAACATGCCGCATCATACTCCGACGCCCGTACCGGAGGTTGATCAAATCCCGGTGGGAACTGCCGAGCAAGCTGAGCAGGGACGGTCGAGGAGACGTTCCTTCGCCACATCCTTCCGCAAATCGAAACTGTAAGTATCCATATTTTTGATGTAAGCTTTGCATTTTGTACTGGATGCTATTGTCGTCTAAATTTGTCTCTGAATTCATTAGATCTCAGTCCACCGAAAACCCCGACCAGCTAGCTGGGTGCGGAACGTCCTCACCAACAACGGCGGGACCAACTGCTCAGCAACCAGCCGTGGAGGAGCCCATGGCAGGGACTCCGCCTGGGTCTCAGCAGGCGGACGACCAGACGCCGGTCCCCGAGCAGAATACAAGTGCTCCAAGCACGAACCCTGACGAGGCGGTTACCACGGCGCCAAGGGAGCTGGATCTAGCCGAGGGGCAGCAGCCAGAAGTTGCCCGGAACATGGTTACCGACGCGACGGCTCGTGGGAAAGCCGTGGTGGTCGTGGAGTCTGCAAACGCCGGACCAGTGCCGCCTCCCGAACAGGAGGCTGAAGAGGACGAAGTAGAAGAAGTCCTGGGCCGTCCCCAAGATAGGCGACAACATGTATATGTATCGCGCTATCGGAACGACGAATGGGTCATGCACGAGGAAATCCCAGAGGTCGAAGAGACCTTAAGAGTCGAACGGGCGGCCAAGCGTCTGGTGACTGAAGTCCAGGTATATTTGGCTTTAGTCCTTGACCCTGTTGTGTAGTCGAACTGTCTGACGTAGCTTGTCTGTGTGCAGGACTTGATGAAAACTGCAAGATACCGCAAAAGGTGCTTCGACCAGATAGAAGGAATCGTGATGACCAACAAGGAGCTGACGGCTGAAGTGGAGCGCCTACGGCGCCAACTTGAAGCCGCCGACCAGGAGAGGACAGACCAAGAGGCACAGAACCAAAACCTGGTCGGCCAGCTCCAAAGCAAAGAACAGGAGAAAACAGGTAAGTGTTCACCGTATCATAACAAGTGCGGGACTTGTGTTGTTTTGTTTTTGACAGTAATAGCTGTAATGCAGGTTTAGAAGCTGAAGTGACCCGCCTCCAGGGAGAGAACAGCCGTGCGCTTGCAGAATGTGGTCGCCTGAAGGAGGACAACGAGAAACTGGCACGCCGCCAGTCGGAACTCCAAGACCACACTAACAGGATGAAGGACGACCTGAAAAGTAAGCACTCCAGACCACCTTTCTCATACAATTGCCCACATTGCCTTGTCGTATCATCACGTTTGATGTCTTGTACTGTTTTCAGTTTTGAAAGTCAATGCCAAGAGGCACCTTGAGGCCGTGATCAAGGAGCGTGACGACTGGAAAGCACAATGCCTTAAGGCCACCGAGGAGCGGGACACGTGGAGCAAGCGGTGCCAAGAAATGGCAACTGGCATTGTGCCCGTCCTCGACCTTATCGACCCGGCGCTCACAGAGGAAGAGCTAAGGACGCCTCAGCTCGGACTGGTCGAGAGATGCAAGCAAGCATGGGGATGGTTCCAAGACTTCGTGAAGGAGGCGGGTGAGTACACGGGTGCCCATGTGCTAAGCATGGTGCGTGCTCACTACCCCCTGATCGATCTCAAACGCTTGGAGGCTGGGTACCCGAAGGAGATAGACCCAGACAAGGCCGAAGAGCTTCGGACGGCCCTAGCTGGACTTGTCGTCAAAGATAATTGGCGATATTAACCTGTGCGGAGGTGGGACAACACCTGTGCAGGGTATGCCATCGACAAGTCAGCTAGGAAATGCCGTCGGCTGCAAGCCAACCGACGAAGCCTGCGGTCTCGACCAGCCAGGCACCGGCGGGGCCATCTCCTTCAGCTTGATTAGCTCAAGAGTCCTCAAGACTCGAGTAGGGTATCAGAGGCGACGAGCAGTAAATGCCCTGCTCGCCGACCAGCCAATGTAATAGGCTTAGAGCTGTAGAAGGAGGACATAGTTGTGTTATTGTAAACTTGAGCCTCTTCAGGCAAGCTTGTAATAACGTAACTGTATATCATTACAAGCTTGTTTGCTTTATACAAAACGCGTTTAAGCTTGAAATTTTTTGTTGGTGTAACTAAGTGGGAACGTGTTAACGTTCGGTTTAGTTGTACCGTTTTGCTCGACACATCATCCCGAGGGGTTTGTGCGGCCCTGGTTGGCATGTGGTCGGAGTGTGAGGTAACATGACCTGTGCACACGTGGACACGGACAAGTCAAACCAGGGGGGACCTGCCAATCACCCGCAACGTAGAGAGCGGATCCCGTGCACGTGTTGGGAGGAACCGGAGACAGGACCTGCTCCGAAAACCGTAGAAGGAGTGGTGGTCGGCTTGTACTGGCTAAGTCAGAATATCCATAAAATTCGTAGTGACACATTAGAGTGGTCGGAGAAATCATAATTGCTTTATTAAAATAAATCGAAAATGTAAGTAGAGTACATATCTCAGTAGTTAAGCATAGAATCGTCTAAGCTTGTCGATGTGCCATGAGTTTGGTACGTCCGTGCCGTCTAGATGAGCTAACCTGTAAGACGTTGGACGTGTGACTTCCTTGATCATGTAGGGTCCCTCCCATGGGGTTGCGAGTTTGTGGACACCAGCCTGGTTCGTCTTCCACTTCAGGACTAAGTCCCCGACCACGAAGAAACGCTCTTTAACGTTCTTGTTGTAGTACCTGCGCAAAACAGCAAGGTATTTGGCCGTGCGTACGCAGGAATCAAGCCTTTTCTCTTCTGCGCTGTTGACTTCTAGCTCCCGTACTTCGTCGACCTTGCCTTCAGTCGAAGTTCTCTACCCGTGCTGATCTGAAAGCTATATCTGGTGGAAGGACTGCCTCAGCGCCGTAAACCATAAAGTATGGTGAGACGCCGGTGTTACGACTGGGCTGAGTTCGGAGGCCCCAGACAACGGCTGGTAACTCCTTGAGCCATCTTCCAGGAGCTTTATCATTTTCTCTGTACATCCTCTTCTTCAACGCATCCAAGATCATGCCATTTGCCCGCTCGACTTGTCCATTAGCTCTAGGATGCTGCCACCGAGACGTATTTTACAACTATGCTCCTTTCATCGCAGAAGTCCCAAAAAGCGTTCCCGGTGAACTGAGTACCCAGATCAGTAATGATACTGTTGGGCACGCCGAAACGGTGGATGACCTGGTCGAGGAATGTGACAGCTTTCTCTGATGATGCCTGTACCAGAGGCATGTATTCTATCCACTTAGAAAACTTATCAATTAGCACGAAGACGCACGTAAATTTCCCAGGAGCTGGTTTGAAAGGCCCGATCATGTCTAGTCCCCAACATGCGAAGGGCCAAGAGGCTGGAATCGTCTGGATCTCATGTGCTGGTACATGGATTCTCTTGGAGAAGAACTGACAACCCTCACAGCGGCGGACTAGCTTCTCTGCGTCGGCCACTGCTGACGGCCAATAGAACCCTGCTCGGAAAGCCTTACCGACCAGTGTTCTCGAGGCCAGCGTGGTTGCCGCAGGAGCCAGAGTGGATTTGGTCTAGGAGGTGCTCGCCTTCCTCCTGGGTTATACATTTCATCAAGATTTCCTCCTTAGCGTTTTTGCGCCATAACTTGCCATCGACGAGCAAATACTGCTTACTACGACGCATCAGGCGCTCATTTTCTGTTCGATCGATATAACCGCTACCATCTGTCAAGTACTTGATGAAAGGCGTTCTCCAGTCCGGCTCATGAGTGGTCGGAAGCGGCTCGATTGTGCTTGGCGCCGGAACCGTAGCCACTAATTGCTGGTCTGAAACTTTGTTGGTCGTTGAATCTTCGTCTTCAATGGAAGGCGTGAGCAGGTCTTGGACGAATACGCCATGTGGGATTTTGGCTCGGGATGATCCTAACTTTGACAACGCATCCGCTGCTTGGTTCTTGTCCTAGACCACGTGTATGTACTCGATGCCATAGAACCTGCCTTCCAGTTTTCTTATCGATTTGCAATATGCGTCCATCTTTTCACTGGTCGTGTCCCAGTCCTTGTTGAGTTGGTTGATGACCAGAGCCGAATCTCCGTAGACATAGAGACGTTTAACTCCAAGCTCGATCGCAATGCGTAGACCATGCAGGCATGCTTCGTACTTGGCGGCATTATTAGATGCTGGGAAATAAATCCTAAGGACGTACCGGAGCTGCTCCTTGGATGATGACACGAAAAGAACTCCTGCTCCCGCACCAGTCAATGTTGAGAGAACCGTCGAAGTACATCGTCCAATATTCGTCGGATCCCGGAGAGGCAGGCGTGCTTAAGTCTGTCCACTCGACGATGAAATCGACGAGTGCCTGAGACTTGATTGTAGTACGGCTTGCAAATTCCAAGGAAAAGGGGCATAGCTCCATTGCCCATTTGACGATGCGCCCGTTCGCATCCTTATTGCGAATGATGTCCCCCAAAGGATACTCGGTCATGACCACCACACGATATCCATCGAAGTAATGTCTCAACTTTCGGGATGTTATCAGTATGGCGTAGAGCAGTTTCTGAATCTGCGGGTACCTGGTCTTGGATTCGTTGAGTACCTCACTAATGAAATAAATTGGCCGCTGTACCTTGTAGGCGTGGCCCGGCTCGTCGCGCTCGACCACTATTGTAGTGGAAACCACCCGATCGGTTGCCGCAATGTAAAGTAGGAGAGTTTCGTCTTCTCTGGGAGCAGTAAGTACCGGAGGTGAAGTGAGGTATTGTTTCAGCTGCGTGAAGGCAGCGTCTGCCTCCTCCGACCACTCAAACTTCTCGGACGATTTGAGCAGTTTGAAGAACGGTAGTCCTTTTTCTCCTAATCTTGATATGAAACGGCTTAGAGCAGCCATGCAACCGGTGAGCTTCTGGACATCCTTCACCTTTTTTGGGGGCTTCATGTCTAAGACAGCTTTGACTTTCTCCGGGTTAGGGCGTATGCCGTCGTAACTGACGACGTTGCCGAGCAGTATGCCAGAAGGGACACCAAAGATGCACTTCTTTGGGTTTAATTTCCATTGGAACGTATTAAGGGCTGCGAAGGTGCGTTCCAGATTGTCAACAAGGGTATGTGCTTCCTTGGTTTTGACAACTACATCATCGACATAAGCCTCGACGAGGCCGTCTTTTATCTCGTCGTTGAGGCAGGCCTGTATAGCGCGTTGGTAGGTAGCACCGGCGTTTTTGAGCCCGAACGACATAGTCGTGTAGCAATAGGCGCCAAAAGGTGTGATGAAAGATGTCTTGATCTGGTCGTCCTTTTTTAGAGCGATCTGGTGATAACCAGAGTAGCAATCGAGAAAGGAAAGCAGCTCGCAACCGGCGGTTGAATCTACGACCTCGTCTATGCGAGGTAAGCCAAAGGGGTCCTTAGGGCAGTGTTTGTTGAGATCAGTGTAATCAACGCACATTCTCCATTCATTATTCTTTTTGCGTACAAGAACCGGGTTGGCTAACCATTCCGGATGATACACTTCTTTGATAAATCCGGCTGCCAAAAGCCGTGTAACTTCTACCCTAATCGCCTCCTTTTTGTCGCGAGCGAACCGTCGTAGCTTCTGCTTGATTGGTTTGGCTTTGCCTGTTGACATTTAAGGAGTGCTCAATCAGGTCCCGAGGTACACCGGGCATGTCGGAAGGTTTCCATGCAAACACATCCACGTTGCCCCTCAAGAACCTGACGAGCGCGTCTTCCTATTTGGGATCCAGGTCGGCCCCGATGAGGGCCATTTTGCTGGGATCGCCTTCGACCAGCTGGATCGTCTTGTGCTCCTTGGATCTGATGTTCTTGCGCGGAGCCTTGAGCTCTGGGATCTCCAAGTGGTCGGCCGGGGTCTTCTTAGCGTCGAGCATGGTCTCGGCCATGCGAATAGAGAGGTCATGAGCCTCTGCTATTTTGAAGCTGTCGTCCTCGCAGGTATAAGCTGCATATACGTTGCCCCTGAGGGTTAAAACTCCTTTCTCAGTGGGCATCTTGAGCACCAGATACCTGTAATGAGGTATGGCCATGAACTTGGTGAGCGACGGTCGACCAAGAATAGCATGGTAGGTGCCATCGAAATCAGCGACCACGAAGTTGACGTAGTCGATGCGGAAGTGGTCCGGAGTCCCAAACTGCACAGGTAGCGTGATCTGCCCGAGAGGTGTGGAGCTCTGTCCGGGGAGAACGCCCCAGAACTGTGCCTCGTACGGCTTCAGGTCCGCCTGGGCTATTTTCAGAGCGGGCAGGCTGTTCTTGAACAGTATATCAATGGAGCTGCCGCCGTCGATCAGTACCCTGTCGAATTGAACCTTGTTGATACAAGGATCGAGGACTAGGGGAAAATGCCCTGGCTCGGGTATGGCGGCCCATTGGTCCTTCCTGCTGAAGCAGATTTCACGGTGAGACCACGGAGGAAGCCGCGGATCGGTGAGAAGGTTGTCGGTCTTTGCCACGTTCAAGCAAGCGCGGGCGAGCAGCTTGCGTTCTCGTTTGGTCTCAATGGACACCTTGCCGCCGATGATGGTGTGCACGCGATCAGTCGGCTTGACATATTTATGACGAGGATCTGCATCGTCGTCGTCGTTGTCCTCGTTGCGCTGTTCCCCCGCGTCGTTAAGCTTGTCGGACGTATCCGGAGCCTGTTGACGCGTGTAGATAGTCTTGAGGACGCGGCAATTCTCCATGGTGTGGTTCGACTTGGGGTGGAGCTGGCAGGGTCCTTTCAATGCTTTGGCGTAGTCGTCCTCGTAGTTTCGACGTCCGCTGCCCTTTTTCACGGTATTGACCTCGCCGTCGTCTTCCCGAGCGCGCTTGCTTCTGTAATCGTCACGGCGGTTGCGCCGCTGATTACGTTGATCACGGTGGTCGCGGGAGTCGTTGCGCTGGTTGCGATGGTCAAAATTGTCGTTCCGACCACGATTGCTGCGGTAATCGTCGTGGTGTGGAGGGTGGTCGGAGCGTGGAACCCTTGCTGCTTCTTCAACGATTATCTTTTTAGCGTCGTCAGCGTCCGCGTATTTCTTAGCGGTGGCCAAAAGCGCTGTGACTGATTCGGGTCTCTTCCGAAGGAGCTTGTCTCTTAGGGCGTCGTGGAAGCGGAGGCCGGTGATGAAAGCCTCGATTGCTTCGTTGTCTGAGATTGATGGGACCTTGATGCGCATCTCCGAGAAACGCCGAACGTACTCGCGCAGTGGTTCATCCTTCCAATCTCGGATCCGCTGCAGATCGTACTTGTTGCCGGGTTGTTCATAAGTAGCGATGAAATTGTCGATGAAGGCCTGCCTGAGCTCCTGCCAAGAGTCAAAATAGTTCGCTGGCAAGCTAACCAGCCATTGGTGACCTGCATGACCAACAGCGACTGGGAAGTAGTTAGACATGACGTGCTCGTCGGCCATGGCTGAGCGGCACGCAGTTTCGTAGAGCATGACCCATAATTCAGGGTTTTCCTTGCCGTCGTACTTCTGAAGCTTCTCGAGCTTGAAATTCTTGGGCCATATGACTTGGCGCAGGTGTGGAGTGAACTGCTTCAGACCCGGCGGACCGTGGGCGGTGTCATACTCCATACGGCGATAGCTTTCATGGGATGCACGATCGTCGGCTCTCTGGTTGATGCGAGCACGCAGATCACGTCTGTCGAGGTAATGGTGGAGATCGTTATTGCCATCGCGGCGATCTCGATTGCCATCTGGATTAGCCCTGCGACCGTGGTTATCACGGCGATTGTCGCGGTTATCTCGGCTTTTGTCGTCTCGAACGTCGTGGCGGTTATCCTCCCGACGGTGGTTGTCGTCCCGACCACCATCATGACCACCGTTTCCGCCTTGACGGTTGTCTGATGGGTCGTTATTGCGCGAGCCACGTTGGTTGAGTGGCTGTGAGCGACTCGAGTATTGGCTTGATTCGACAGAAACTGATGGGGCCCGGGCTTGATTCATCTCCGCGGTTTGAGCCATAGCAGCTGTCAGATAAGCTTGTATGTCATCACGGACTGCTTGGGTCTCGGGAGTGTTGGGCAACCGCTGCATTGTCGCCATGGCGATGGCCACGTTGGCGCTTGGGGTCTTGAAGACCTATTTGTCCCCCACCCTGTCGAAAGCATTATTGAGGTCACGAGGTCGGAGTCTTATGCATCGTGCCTCCTGGTCTGCTTCAGCTTCGATTTGCCGGTGATTAAACCGGTCGATATTGCGTGCTTCGCGTGCAGTCTTTTCTTGTTCTGTTTCGCCAACTGCTAGCAGCTCGTCGTTGCTGACAACATGGATCAAATCCCCTCGTCTTGGCGGGAAAGACGGAAATTGGGGGAAACCCGGGGCGTGGTCTGGTAGATCTAGATCGTATTTGACGCCTTCATCTTCGTGACGCTGAAGCTCGGTGTGGACAGATGCGTTGGATGCGACACCAGATGAGGAGCTGGAGTCACCCTCTCGGACTGTGTGGACGGATCCTTCTTGATAATCTTCAATTCGGACCATGTTTACGATGTTGCATGGCTTTGGCCGAGATCGGTGGATAGAACATAGGTCCGAGCGGCGTCGTAGGTTGTACGCGTAGCTGGAGGCAGCGTTTCGCAGGCCGTAGGGCTGGACCTTGTGGTTCTCCGTCGGGACTTCGTACTCGCAGAGTCGGAGACCCGTCGCGAAGGCTGGCTGGCGACGAGCGGAGCGCCCCTCAGGAGTAGATACGACCACTAGATCTGTTCCAAGCCGTGCAGGATGACTGGCCCGAGCCGGTCGGATAGATCTGTTGTGGGGAGCTGTTACCTGCTCATTAGGTTGGCTTTGAATCATACTTACCAGAGCTAGGGTTTCAGCGAGTTTGATGCCGACCCGATCGATGGAGTCGTGCAGGTTGGTGTCGTCGATCTGCTTTCCTCTGTAGCGGGGAAGCGGATGACGGGTTGTCGGCGTGGCTGTGGGCGTGGTCGGAGCCAGATGTACCGTGGTCGGAGCCAGATCCATCGTGGTCGGAGCTGTGTTCGTCGTGGTCGGAGCCGTGTTCACCGTGGTCGGAGCCGTGTTCACCGTGGTCGGAGCCGTAGCCGATGCAGGTGAAGTAGTCGTCGACGCGGGTTGAATCCACGCCTCCTCCGCGGTCATGGCGATGGAGACGCCAGGGCCGGTAGTCCAAGTGATATGGCCAACGGTGAACGTGAGGCCGTTGGGCGTAGCCATGGAGCCAGAGATGATGACCATCTTGTTTGCTTGGAGAGCAGTACGCACACCCCCTACCTGGCGCGCCACTGTCGACGAAATATGGTCGGCAGTCTACCTAGGGGTATGCCCAAGGTAGTAGATTATCGGTAGACAGATGCGCAAGCCCCAAACAAAACGGTGACGCAAGACAGACACGAGGTTTTATCCAGGTTCGGCCGCCAAAAAGGCGTAATACCTACGTCCTGCGTCTGATTTGTATTGCTGTATGTCAATGAGAGATGTTTTTTAGAGGGGTCCCTTGCCCGCCTTATATAGTCCGGGGGGCAGGGTTACAGATCTGGAAACTAATCCTAGTCAGTTACAATTGCCATATGTGGCCGGACAAGGATTCCTATTCTAACCGACCAGGATCCTGCTTGGTCGCCAAATCCGTCTTGATTCCTTGTGCGGGACTCCGATCAGGTGGACCGAGCCACACGTCGTTTTTCGGGTGGACTGAACCCATTGATCCGGGCCAGCCCAAGCTTAGCCGTAAGGGTATAGGGGTTAATACCCCCACAATCACCTATATCATCAAGATTCTCATGTGCTCCTTGGGAGCCATTAGATTCCTCAAATTCAATATCATATATTTCTTCAACCAAGCCGGTGGCATGATTAAATACTCTATATGCTTTGGACTTCAATGAGTAACCAACAAGAAAACCTATATCACAACGTCTTTGAAACTTCCCTAGGTGTTGCCGCTTCTTGTAGATGTAGCATTTGCAACCAAACACCCTAAAGAATGAGACGTCTAGCTTCTTCCCATTGAGCAACTCATAAGGTGTCTTGCCAAGGAACTTTTGAAGGAATAGGCGATTGGATGCATAACATGCGGTGTTGATTGCTTCCGCCCATAGAGCTTCAGGGGTGTTGTACTCATCTAGCATTGTCCTTGCAAGAGTGATCAAAGTCCGGTTCTTCCTCTCAACTACACCATTTTGTTGAGGAGTATAAGTTGCGAAGACTTCATGTTTGATTCCAACTTCATCACAATAAGCTTCTATATTTGTGTTGTCAAACTCTTTGCCATTGTCACTTCTTATCTTCTTGAGCTTCACTTCAAATTCATTTTGAGCTCTCTTGGCAAACTTCTTGAAGCAAGATGCAACTTCGGATTTGTCATGAAGGAAGAACACCCATGTATACCTTGAATAGTCATCCACAATCACAAGACAATAGAGATTTCCTCCCAAACTCTTGTATGTTGTTGGTCCAAATAAATCCATGTGTAGGAGTTCTAGCACTCTTGTGGTTGACATAAAAGCTTTGGTTGGATGAGTGTTTGCAACTTGCTTGCCGGCTTGACATGCACTACAAAGCTTGTCCTTCTCAAACTTCACATCCTTCAACCCTCTCACCAAATCATTCTTCGTAAGCTTCTTGAGTGAGCTCATCCCAACATGAGCAAGTCTTCTATGCCATAGCCACCCAAGTGTTGTTTTGGTGAATAGGCAAGTCTTCAAGTTTGCATCTTTGGAGGTGAAGTCAACTAGATATAAGTTGTTGTATCTAAATCCATTGAATATCACTTGATTATCATCTACCTTGGATATAACAACCTCCTTCTCGATGAATAAGCATTGAAAGCCAAGATCACACAATTGCCCAATAGATAGCAAGTTGAAGCTCAATGAAGCAACATAGAGCACATTGGAGATGGAATGATCATTTGATATTGCACTTTGCCCAATCCTTTAACCTTGCCCTTTGAATTATCTCCAAATATTATTTTCTCTTGTCCATCTACCTCTTCATCTAGTGAGGTGAACATACGAGGATCACCGGTCATATGTTGAGTGCAACCACTATCAATAACCCTATGACTTCCACCAGTCTTGTAGTTCACCTACACACAAGAGATTCAAGCTTTAGGGATCCAAACTTGTTGAGGGCCCTTCACCTTCTCAACAAGTGACTTAGCCACCCAAATCTTCTTAGGCCTACTCTTGTTGGGGGGTCCTAAGAACATGACTTTCATCTTTCCACTAGAATCTTTTCTAAGCATGTAGTGAGCATTAAAAGCAAAGGGTCTAGCATGCTTGGGCAAGGGTTGTGGTGGTGGAGTTTGACACTCATGAGCAAAGTGGCCTTCTTGTCCACACTCAAAACATCTCTTTGGCTTTGGCTTTGGCTTTGATTGTTGGTGTTGAGCTTGGGTCTTCATCTTCTCTACACTTGCCATATATCCAATGCCACTTCTATCCATCTTCATGACGGTATTCATGAGTAGCTCACTTTGGAGATGCTTGCCTCTACCAAACTTGCTCAATCCTACCTTGAGATGCTCTTTCTCCATCTTGAGCTTCTTGTTCTCTTCCTTGAGAATATCATTATTCTTCTCTTCCTTGAGTTTCTTGTTTTCTTCTTTGAGCTTCTCATTCTCAAGGATCAACTCTTTGTCATGATCAAGAGTTTCTAGCACAATGGTGTTGTGACTTTTCATCTCTTCATGATCTTTCATGAGCTTCTCATTGTCACTCTTGAGCTTGACATACTCATCATACTCATTGCACTCAACCACTTGCTTGCCTTTGCTACTAGATCCATGCTCAATGCTTTCAACAATTAAATCATCACATGAAGTAGCTATATCAATCTTGACAACATGGTTAGTAGCATCATGTGGCTCATTTGGTAAAAATTCTTGAGCAATAACAAGAGTATCATGATTAATCTTAAGAGTAGTGTATTCATCTTTTAGCTTGTTGTGGCTAGTGATGAGTTCATTGTGCACCCACTCAAGTTTATCATGTTTATCTTTAAGCTCTTTCTTGGAGGATTTGAGCTCCTTGAGTTTGGATGATATAGCATCATTAGTTTCCCGAAGCTTATCATTAGCCTTTTCCAATGTATCACACTTAGCTAAGAGTGAATCATTTTTAGCATCAAGCTTTTCATTTGTAGCTCTACTCTTTCTAATGATCTTAGTGTATTTTCTTAATATTTTGACAAGATCATCATATGTAGGTGAGTCATCATCATCGCTATCACTATCATCATCACTAGCATGTTCATCATCACTACTATCATCACTCTTAGTTACCTTGCGTTCACCTTTGGCCATAAGGCATAGGTGTGTAGAGGATGTTGGCAATGATGGCGGTGAAGATGCAAGATCAATAGCAATGGCGGCCACCTTTTCATCATCACTATCATCATCGGATGATCCACTTGATGAATCAATGTCCGTGAGCCAATCACCGACAATGTAGGCCTTTCCACCTTTCTTCTTCTTGTAGAGGTCCCTCCTTTTGCCATCTCTCTTCTTGTATGGCTTGTTCTTTTTCTTCTCATCTTCATCTTCATTGCTTGAGTCATCTTTCTTGCCCTTGTTCTTGTTCTTGAACTTGTCTTTCTTGGGCTTTGTACATTGATGAGCTAGATGGCCAAGTTCGCCACAATTGTAGCAATCCATCTCAGAGATTGGCTTTCTTCTTGAGCTAGTGAAGAACTTCTTCTTCTTGCCGTCAAACTTGATGCCACTCTTGTTTAGCCTTTTTAGAATCTTGGCGGTCTTCTTCACCATGAGAGCAAGGCTTTCTTCATCATCTTTATCACTTGAGCTCTCATACTCAAGTCTTGCTTTGCCCTTATCTTGGCTAGCTTTGAATGCTAAGTCCTTCTCTTTCTTCTTTGTAGAGGATGAGCCATCTTGTGGGGTGATGTGCATGTACATCTCATGAGCATTGATCTTTCCCAAGATTTGTGTTGGTGTAGCGGTGGAAAGATCACCTTGGTGTAGCACAGTCACAATATGGCCATATTTGTCAATGGGGAGGACACTCAAGATCTTTCTCACAACGTCGGATGGCGACATTTGAGTAAGTCCAAGCCCATTGACTTCCTCTACAAGAACATTCAAACATGAATACATCTCATTAGCACATTCTTTGGGAAGCATCTCAAATGAATTTAGCTTTTTAATCACAAGAAGATAGCGTTCCTCACGCTCACTCTTGGTTCCCTCATGGAGCGCACAAACGTCCGACCATAGTGCATGGGCGTCTTTGTGGTTCCTTATGTGGTTGAACACATCTTTGCAAAGACCTCTAAAGATGGTGTTGCGAGCCTTTGCATTCCATTTTTCATAGTTCATTTCATCGCCTTGAAGTTGTGCGGGATTCTTAGGTGTTGGGAACCCTTGAGAGGTGGCTCTAAGTATTACAACGTCTAGAGCTTCTAGGTATGCCTCCATGCGAATTTTCCAATATGGAAAATCGTCCCCCTCGAAGATAGGAGGAGGTCCATCCCCGTGAGACATCTTACTCTAAGCGGTTAAGCTTAAAAACATGAGCACGAGGCTCCGATACCAATTGAAAGGATCAAGATGCCCAAGAGGGGGGGTGAATTGGGCTAAATCTAAATTTTCTTGCAATAATCAAATCCCACGGATAGCCCAATTAACCCCTTATGCCTAGAAAAGTGTTTCTATCAAATTAACGCACAAAATACTTGCAACCTATGTTCCAAACTTACTATAGCAAGGCAATTCTATGAATGTAAAGACAAGTATTGAATTGTTCAAAGTAAATACTTAAAGTAAATGCTCAAAGTAAATGGAGAGAGGAACGCGATGATGTTTTGCTGAGGTATCGGAGAGTCGCCACTCCCCACTAGTCCTCGTTGGAGCACCCACGCAAGGGTGTAGCTCCCCCTTGATCTACGCAAGGATCAAGTGCTCTCTACGGGTTGATTCTTCGACACTCCGTCGCGACGAATCACCCAAAGCCGCTCACAACTTGAGTTGGGTCACCCACAAGCTCCGTTGGGTGAACACCAAGCTCCCAATCACCACCAAGCCATCTAGGTGATGGCGATCACCAAGAGTAACAAGCATGAACTCTCACTTGACCACGCGAAGCCTAATAAGAAGATAGATGCACACTTGTCTACTCTTGATTCACTAATGGGGTTTCACTCTTGGATTCTCAAATCACAAACACCTCACTAGGACCTTGCTCTTCTTGGCACTCACAAACTTGTTTCTCAGTTGTTGGAACGAGCAAAAGTGACTCCACACATGAGTGGAGCTTCTATTTATAAGGCAGCCTGAAAAACAAACCGTTATGAGCTTCTGCGGGGTGACCAGACGCTCCGATCGTGTTGACCGGATGCTCCGGTCAGTTCAACCCGTGAACCAGTAGTAATGAGTTGACCGGACGCTAGCAGGGTCCGGTCAGCACTAACTGGACGAGTCCGATCGCATACAACCCTTACTGGAACCTTACTGGACTCGACCGGATGCTGAACCCTCAGGGTCCGGTCAGTATTGACCGGACGCGTCCGGTCACACTTTCTCAAGTCTGGACCCTTACTGGAGTCGACCGGACGCTGGCCCTCAGCGTCTGGTCACATTGACCTTCCAGTGTCCGATCACACCAGACTTGTTCTCCTCGGTCAAATGAACTGACCGGACCCTGCGGCCAGCGTCCGATCGCACCGGAGCCAGCGTCCGGTCTGTAACACCCCGGTGTTATGCCTGCAATTAGGCATTGCTAATCATACATATTGTGCATCATCAAGCATCCTATTCATACATGCGCAATCTTGCATATAACAACTGAAACATTACTTCAAAACATACGAAACATGTTTGTGAAAAGTAAATGATGCATACACTTATTAGAGTTGTTTTGCTCTAATTCTTGCTTGCTAGTTGAGTAGAAACTGTTGGTTATGCTTGTAAATCATCTAGGATTGTCTAGCACAGTTTTTGGAGCAAGGTTTGTATTCAAAGTAATTCAAAATTTTGCTTCCCAAAGTAATTTCCCAAAATTAGGGTTTTGAGTTAAAATTTAACTTTGATCCTATGAGTTAAAATCTAGATAGATTTGGACTTTGGTCATAAAAGCAAAGTTGTAGGGAATTAAATTCTAAGCAACTTTCATTTTTGGTACATTTTCAAAAGAGGTCATTTTCTTGCTCAAAATAATGTTTGAAAGTTGGCATTTAAAAATATCTTGAATTTTTATTTGAAAAAGGGATTTTTCTCCTTCGCGGGCCGCCGCCTCGTGTCTGGCCCACCAGCCGAAGCCGGCCTAGTGAAGCTCCGCGCCCACCGCCCTCTCCCTCGCCCCGCGCTTGGCCCAGCTGCGCTTCGTCGGCCCAGCCCAGCGCGCTGGCCTGCCTCAGCGCTCGCTCGCCCGCTGGCGCGCCGCGGCGTGTCCCGACCGCATCAGGGCGCGCTCGCCGCGTGGCCGCCCTGCGCTGGCAACGCCCGCCGCGTGGCAGCCACGGCCTGACTCCACCTCCACGCGCGCGCCTTCTTCTGCCCCGCAGTGCTGCCTCCTCCTCATTCCTCCTCCCGCTCTCTCAGCCGCAGAGCAGCAGCAGCAGCTCACACCCGCGCGCACCGCGAGCTCGCCACCGCCGTCGCCGCTGCCTCGACCGCAGCATACCTCTCCCACGCCTCCATTCCCCGATTCACGCCGCCAGCAGCTTCGCCTAGCCTCCCTGCTTCGCTTGCGTTCACTTGCAGCCGCCGTCGTCGAGGTAAGAATCAAGCGCGGCCGTCTCCTTCCTCTCCGGCGAGCGCACCGCCGCGGCTTGGTGGCTCGTCACGCCGCCGGGCCACCTCCTCCGTCCCAGCCGTTGCGGCTCGGCGTGGCGTACGCACTGGCACCACCCGCGCCATCGGGAGGGCTTGCCGCCGGTGAGCACCGGCCGGCGAAGCGCCTCCCCTGCTCTCGGTCGCTGACCAGCGGGGCCCAGCCGCAGTGGCGTGGCCTTTGCCAGGCCGAGCTGGGCCAGGCTGGCTTGGGCTGAGCCCCGAGCCAGGCCGCCGCTCGCCCCTTTTTGCTCGGTCTGAGCAGGCCGGCTGTGGCCGTGGGCCAGTTCATTTCCGCAGGCCGGCCCAGTAGCATTTAAATGATTTGTTTTCAATTTATTCATTATTATTTGAAAACAGAAATGGTTTGCAAAATATTTGGATACTCAAAGTTGCTCCAAATTTGTTGAAACAAATTTTTCTAGGTTCCTTATCACTAGATCTACTTGGGAAAATTATTGCATGTCATTTTTAAGATACTTTTCTATAGGATTTTATTTAATCATGTAAATTGCTGATAACTTGAAAAATGTGTATAAAAATATATAGGCTTCAGAAAAATATGATTTCAAGTTTGTTCATCTTCTTATGTCATGTACTTCCTAAGGAAAATATGTTTCATGCATGTGCTATGGAAAACTTTGGAGGTGTAGTTCAAGTGTCTTTAATGGCTGATTTTTGTTATTTTTGATAGAGAGCAAACTTTGTATAAAACATGCATGTGGTAATTTTTGTACAGTCATTATATGCTATGAAGAACCTAGGAAAAATATTAATTCTGTTGTTTGACACTTTTCATAGTACAAAGTAATTTCATGCTCATCTTCATGCTATAGCTTGTCATTTTTGTGTAGGATAGTTTACTTATCCAAATGCCATGAAATTTTTATGGTAGTCTGTTTAGGGTAGTATTGTGCTACTGTAATTTTCTCAGATTTTTAGGAGCATCAGAAATATATGTTGCTATTCAAACCTATTATTAATTAGGGTTTAAACAAGTGTTGCTTTAAATGTGATTAAGAAAGTAGTAAAGCTTTGGTGTATCTTTGAAGCATTTCATAAGATAGGTTAACTTAACATATTAGTAGTAGAAGAGAATGCAGTAGATGACATGTGCTTGTAGTATAGTTCTTGGATGATGTTGACTACCTTGCATTTCAACATATCCATTACATTCATCTCCTTCGATGCACCGTTTGCATAATCACTTACGCGCATTGCATCATATAGGATCGCAAACCGAGAACCCAGTCGTCATACCCGAGGAGCCCGAGGAGCCCGAGGAGCAGCTCGAGGTGCAGCAGCAGGAAGTGCCAGAAGTCGACGAGGAGGACGTTGAGGAACTTCCGGAGTGCCCCGATCACCGTCCGAGCTCCTTCGAGAGAGGCAAGCCCCGGAGCATTTTCTCCCGGTTTGCAATTATCTAATTAAATACTTTAAATTGATGCATTACGTTCAGGAGTTGTTTGCAACCGTTGCTGCATTATACCTTGCTTACCTTTGTTATACTATATCCTTGTTACCCTGGTATCCGCAGTCGAGTCAATGCTTAGCTGGCTTAGACCGGTAGAAGTCGGGTGATTTCCTGTCACCTGCGAGCTATAGGTGGTTACCTGGATCTGCTTGGATGACTATGAAGTCATGGTATAACTAAGTGTTAAATGAAGTTGAGACCGGACGGAGACTTGTAGAGTTTTAGACTGTAGTGTTTCCGTCTGTGTCGATTAAGGACCGACCGTTGTTGGGCCTCGAGTCATGTTGAACGCATGCCTTACATTTAGCTGGCCGGATAAAGTACCTTCCGACCGCGAAGCTGGGAGATTTTTCGGGCTGAGTAGATTGCCCGCAACGCACTGTACCGGAGCAGGTGTGGTAGGACACGGGGGCGGGATGATAAGACCAAAGTGCAGTCGGTCGGCCCCCGGGTACATGTGGTTCCTAGCAAACTCGAGATTCCTGGAAAGTTGACTCGATGATCAATATCTCACTTTAGCGGGTGAGTGAGGTTTGTGTAAGGAATAAATCACCAGCTGGTTAGGAATCGATTTGAATCGCCATCGCTCCTGGATAGTGAGCACTTGACTTGAGTAACTTCATCGTAGTAAATGTTATGGAACACTTGGACAGTTATAGTGAATATGACAGTATGGAAGTTGCTTAATGATCATTGGTTATCATTATCTACTTAATCACATGTTTACTCTAGTATAGGTGCAAATCTAGTTGACAGGTTAATAATAATTAACTTGGCAATAATGCTTTTAGAAAGGTTCTTGAAATGCTAAAAATGCTTCTTTCTGCAAAAGAGTCAGCTACCCTACTATAAAGCCCTTCATAATCCTTGGTGTCAATTATTTTTGGTTATGTCGGGTAAGTCTGGCTGAGTACCTTCTCGTACTCAGGGTTTTATTCCCACTTGTTGCAGATGGGCAGATGTACTATGGCTACTGTATCAACTGCCTTTATCCTGCGATGGGTGATGCTTAGGACCATGGGCATGGTCATTCCTTACGTCTCATCTAATGCTTTTGTTGGAGATGATCATCCGCTGGCACTGTATTTAAACTCCGCGTGAGTGTGTGTGTGGTTTGAACAAATGACTTCCGCTACTTTTATTCGAACTAGTTTGTAATAACTATGTTTAAACTCTGATGTATCTGAGACCGCGAACTTTTATGTAATATGTGATGGTGACCGCTAAACTTACTACGATCATGGCTGGGACACGAGTTGGTTTGAAATCCTTCGTGATTTCACGGACTACCGGGTTATACGAGCTTAAGTTGGATAAATCGTCTGCTCTAGTGGATGATTTTCTTACTTAATTTCGTATAATTGGTCGGTTCTGTCACAGCTGGTATCAGAGCATGGTTTAGCGTGTCACTGTTCACAAGTGTATTTAAAACAAAAAGACATTTGGAAAACGTGATTTTAAAACTATAAAGTGTGCCAGTGATCATATCCTTTATGCCCAGTTAAGGACTTTAGGTGGCTTAATTAAGTACTGACTAGGGTTCTTGCATCATATTTCTCTTTCGTCGCTCATACGGCGTGCTATTGTATGAGTGCCACTTGTTTGAGTGGTAATGAATGGATCATTTGCCTCTACGCCTCGGTAAGTGTGAGTTGTGAGAGCATGATCGGATACACCGCCGATCTAGGGTGAATGCTTATATGATGCTGGAGTAATTACATGTTCTACGCATGTTTTACAAAGGTATCTCATGTATGGGTCTTCCGTCTGTGGAGGCGATGCCGTCAATAGGACGATGGTTCGGGTAGTTACTACCGTTGTACACATATCTGGGGATCCGTGTAGAGCATGTAGATAAAACTTTACTGCTTTTATGCATTCATTGGGAATTGGGCTGAAATGGATCTTCTGCAGGTACATAACAACGCTATCGTGTAGAACGTATTAACTACGTATTTGAGAGATCGTTGTTATGCCACCGAATTCGTCGTTAGAAATTATTATTTCCTAAGTTTGTGAGAACGTACGACCCGTACATACATCATGTTACTTGTGCATCTCATTCATCCCATGCATACCTCCCCTTATAAATTGATTATCTCATTTTGATAAAAGTGTATCACCTAAAATATGTTTCCCCGAAGTAATAAGAGAACTTTTGCTACAGATGGCCCGCACGAAGCAGACCGCCTGTAAGTCCACCGGAGGAAGAGCACCCCGACGTCCGTTGGCCCTGAGGGAGCACCGCACCATGGACACCTTCTTGAGCGAGTTTGGCATGCCGACCTTGCTTTGGAGAGTGCTCCATGATGTGGGGTACCCAGAGGGTCAAGAGCCGGTGTACTCTTGGAATGAGAGCCAGTTAGCAGATGATGGACTTGCAGTGGTGGAGATCACAGTTCCTGCTCTCGGTGATGCTCCAGATTGGGATGGTTGGCATTTTGAGTTTGAGGGTCGCACCCCAGCTGAGGGTGCAGAGGGAGCAGCCTTCCGTGTCATCAGGGACATTATGAGCAGATTTCCCAGTGAACTTGCTGCAGCTCTAGCTGGTACTTTTCCTAGGGATGATCCTCGTGATGCCATTTGGGTTCAGCCTCCGGGAAGTGCATTGGTCAGAGGTCCAGCTGAGGGACAGGCTAGTGACAACCAGGCAATGAGTGCTATGTTCGCCGCCATCAGAGCATATGAGGGTCTTGAGAGTACCTACTGGACTTTGACTGGCTTGCGTAGTGAGGATAAGCTCAAAGGGAAGAAGCAGAAGAAGAGACAGGCACGAGCTATAGCTAGCTTGCAGGAGCAGTTGGCTGATATGAACTTACAGCGAGACCAAGCGGTTGAGAGAGGTGATAGAGCTATGCAGCGAGTGCATACGTTGACTCAAGCCAACAACAATGCAGACCGCATGATTGGATAGTTGGTTCAAGAAAGGAATGAAGCCTGAACGCAAGAAACCTTCTGCTGCAGAGGGTCAATGAGCTAGAGGAATACAACGGCTACTTGCACGAGGAGTTTCATGCGCTTTACAATGGGGTTGGCCCATATGCTCCACCGAACGTCGTTGGTATGGACGTTGACAACAACAACGAGGACGAGCCTGCAGTTTCACCTGGGGGCGATGGTGACGTCTCCGATCCCGACGATGGCCCCGAGGAGTAGGCTAGTTGCTTTGCGCTAGTATCTAGGTCTTGTCGCGATGACCTTTCTTTTGTTGGCATGTAATCTATCGTATGTTGCTTCGAATGTATGAGACTTGGCATATGGTTGGAACTTGATATTAGAATGCGATATCTGAATGCATAAAAAGTCCAGTGTATGTATGCTGGCAATGTGATTGTATGGACGCAATGTTTGCCATTGAAGTAATTCGATTAAGTGTTGTTGTTTTAATTGGAATGCGATTGTTGTGCCTCTGTTTTTATTGTATGAATTTATTCTCTCCAGTAAATTCAGTATGGCATAATTTTTCCTTCACTCGCAATTATTACAGCGTCACTCAATCATACTTGTTGCTGAAATATGCAGATGACAAACACTCGCCGAACCACGTATGAGGCCGCTGAGCCCGGTGCCAACGGTGCGGGGACCGGTGGTGGTGGTGGTGGTGGAAACCACAGCAACAACAATGAACCTCCCCATGAACCGCATTTGCCACCTCCTCCCCCGTTTACCCCCGAAATGTTCCTCACACAGCTGCTCGGGAGTCAGCGCAACACGGAACAATCTCAGAAGAACATGGAGGATCTTCTCAGAACCATCGCCAACAACGTTCAACGTGGTAACAATCAAGGTGGTGGCATGGGAGTGAACCAATATAGCAGCTTCAAAGATTTCATGGACACCAGGCCACCAGTATTCAAGGAAGCAACAGAGCCACTCGATGCTGAGGAATGGATCAACACGATGGAAGATAAATTCTGTGTGTTGAGAATGACGGAGGTGCTGAAAACGGAATATGCTGCACTTCAATTGCAAGGACCGGCAGGAATGTGGTGGAAGCACCATCGCACCACCTTCCCTCCAAATGCTCAAATTTCTTGGAGAGAGTTTGCTGAGGCCTTCCGTGGAGTCTATATTCCACCCGGACTGACCGAGATGAAGTTGGGAGAGTTTCTGGCATTGAACCAGGGCACCAAAACCGTGACGCAATACCTGCATGCCTTCAACAACTTGTGTCGCTATGCTCCCGACATGGTTGACACAGATGCTAAAAGGATAGCCAGTTTTAAGAGGGGTCTTAATCCAAAAATGATGAAGCATGTTGGTATCAACAACCGCGTCAGATTCAATGACTTCATCAGCGATTGTCTGAAGCAGGAGAAGAATAACAACGCCAGCACCGCAGCCAAGACACGCAAGAGAGCCTTCGAAGGTGGGCCGTCTCAAGCTAGGGCACCTATGGGAGGTCGTCCTCCTTATCGCCCATCGGCACCTGGCGCTAGATTTAGGCCACCTCAGCCAAGAAGCCAAAATTTCCGTGGACCTCAAAAGCCGTACAAGATGGCAGTATAGCCCAACAAAGCGGCCGCAACTGCGGTACAAGGCAGTTCCAAGGGAGCTGTGGGATCTGCCGGGACAGTAAGAGGACCCTGCTATAATTGTGATCAACTCGGTCATTTCTCGAGGTTTTGTCCGTACCCGCCTAAGAAGAAGCAGCAGACTTATAATGCTAGAGTGCATAGTACAACAGTGGATGAAATTCCAGAGGGAGAGCCCATCACTGCTGGTAAGTTTCCTGTCAACGAAAACCCTGCAGTTGTTCTATTTGATTCTGGATCATCACATTCTTTTATGAGTCAAGCATTTGCACAGAAACATGGACAACTATGCACAGAATTGGGTTATGGGTACCGTATAAGTTCAGCAGGGGCTGATGTTTTGACCAACCAGATGGTTCGAGGGGCAACCCTTGAATTAGGTAGCAGGAAGTTTCGAGTGAATTTAATAGTTATGCCTGGGTTAGTTTTGGATGTCATTATCGGGATGAATTGGATGAAGGATTGGGGAGCAGTCATAGATGCGGGAAGTCGAGTACTTACCCTTAAGGATCCCCTAGGTGAGGGTACTTTCCAAGTACCATTGCCTCGAAGGACAGACCTTATAAGTGTTACATGTGCTACGGCAGTCACACCTATTCATCAGATTCCGATAGTGTGTGAATTCCCGGACGTATTTCTGGATGAGCTACCTGGTCTTCCGCTAGATAGGGAGATTGAGTTTGGAATCGAGCTAGTCCCCGGAACAGCTCCGATTTCAAGGAGACCTTATCGGATGCCTCTAGATGAGTTAGCTGAGCTAAAGAAGCAATTAGAAGATTTGTCGAAAAAGGGGTTTATTCGGCCAAGCAAGTCTGAATGGGGATGTCCCGCTTTGTTTGTGAAAAAGAAGAAAGAGGGCACGTTGAGAATGTGCGTAGACTATAGGCCACTCAATGCTGTGACCATCAAGAATAAATATCCCTTGCCACACATTGATGTTCTGTTTGACCAATTATCCAAGGCCAAGGTATTCTCAAAAATAGATTTGAGATCCGGTTATCATCAGATTAAGATTAGGCCACAGGATATACCGAAAACTGCATTTTCCACCAGATACGGGTTGTATGAGTATCTTGTCATGTCTTTTGGCTTGACAAATGCTCCTGCATACTTTATGTTCTTGATGAATACAGTTTTCATGCCAGAATTGGATAAGTTTGTGGTAGTATTCATCGATGACATTCTGGTGTACTCCGAGAATGAGAAAGATCACGAAGAGCATCTGAGAACTGTCTTGACCAGACTTAGAGATCATCAATTGTATGCTAAGTTTAGCAAATGCGAATTCTGGTTGAAGGAAGTTCCTTTCCTTGGTCACATTCTGTTAGAGAATGGAGTTTCAGTCGATCCAAGTAAGGTGCAAGAAGTTATGAATTGGAAAGCACCGACCTCAGTTCCTGAGATTAGAAGTTTCTTAGGACTAGCGGGTTATTACCGTCGCTTTATACCAGATTTCTCGAAGATCGCCAAACCGATGACAAGCCTCCTATAGAAGGATCACAAGTTTGTGTGGACAGAGGAGTGTGACGCAGCTTTCCACACTTTACGGAAACTGTTGACCACTGCTCCGGTTCTAGCACAACCAGATATCGAGAAACCATTTGATGTGTTTTGCGACGCATCGAAGACTGGATTGGGTTGTGTTCTTATGCAAGAAAGAAGAGTCATAGCTTATGCATCATGTCAATTGAGGAAGCACGAGGTCAACTACCCAACACATGATCTTGAACTTGCTGCAGTTGTGCACGCCCTAAAAATTTGGAGACATTATCTACTTGGTAATGTGTGCAATATTTTTACGGATCACAAGAGTCTTAAGTATATCTTTACCCAACCAGAGCTAAACATGAGACAGCGTAGATGGTTGGAATTGATCAAAGATTACAACTTGAATGTGCAATATCATCCTGGTAAAGCCAATGTAGTGGCAGATGCTTTGAGCAGAAAGTCACATTACTTGAATGTGCAGTCATTACTTGAAGATGGATTCGATCTAATGCATCCTGCTGTGTTACATAGTATTCAGATTAGTTGCTCATTGGAGAGTAAGATAATAGAAGGCCAGAAAACTGACAAGGGGATATTCCACATCAAAGAGAAAATAAAAGAAAAGCCGTCTCAACACTTTAAAGTGGATGAACAGGGCGTGTTGTGGTTTGACGACCGTCTTGTGGTTCCCAAGAATCGAGAGCTTAGGAATAAACTCATGGATGAAGCTCACCTTTCTAAGCTATCTATCCATCCTGGAAGTAGTAAGATGTATCAAGAACTAAGATCTCGCTATTGGTGGACCAAAATGAAGAAAGAAATTACAGCATATGTTGCCAGATGTGACACATGTTGTCGAGTGAAAGCCATTCACATGAAACCTGCTGGTATGTTGCAACCCTTATCAGTCCCTAGTTGGAAGTGGGACAACATCAGCATGGATTTTATCACGGGTTTGCCCACTACTCAAAAAGGACATGATTCGATATGGGTAATTGTGGATCGTCTTACCAAGACCGCTCATTTCTTGCCGGTCAAAACAGATTATCGACCACCTCAATATACCGAGAAGTATATCGCAGAAATTGTGAGGTTGCATGGTATACCAATGACCATAGTATCTGATAGAGGCTCACAGTTCACGGCTCATTTTTGGGAACATTTACACAAAGGCTTAGGAACTAGTTTGATACGCAGTACCGCTTATCATCCTCAGACAGATGGTCAGACTAAACGAGTAAATGTTGTTTTGGAGGATATGTTGAGAGCCTGTGTATTGTCTTCTAAGGGATCATGGGAGTCATGGTTACCGTTAGCTGAGTTTTCTTATAATAATAGCTATCAAGAAAGCATCAAGATGGCCCCATTCGAAGCTTTATATGGCAGAAAATGTAGAACACCATTGAATTGGATCGAGCCTGGTGATAGAAGGTATTATGGCATTGACTTTGTAGAAGAAGCCGAGAAGAAAGTTCATATTATTCAGCAGAATATGAAAGCTGCCCAATCACGTCAGAAAAGCTATGCAGACAAAAGAAGGAGACCCCTTGTGTTTGAAGTTGGTGACTATGTTTATCTGAAAGTCACGCCAATGAAGAAGAAAAGGTTTGGAATTCGAAGAAAGCTGGCCGCGAGATTCGTAGGACCATACAAGATCTTGGAACGAAGAGGTCCGGTAGCCTACAAGTTAGAGTTACCTGAGACAATGAGTACCGTTTTCCCAGTTTTCCATGTATCACATCTCAAGAAATGCTTGCGTGTTCCGGAGGAAAGAATAGAACCT
Source organism: Miscanthus floridulus (assembly GCF_019320115.1). Classification (NCBI taxonomy): domain Eukaryota; kingdom Viridiplantae; phylum Streptophyta; class Magnoliopsida; order Poales; family Poaceae; genus Miscanthus; species Miscanthus floridulus. The sequence continues at coordinate 74,663,217 of NC_089592.1, forward strand.
CGAGGTATCCAACTCAAATCAGATTTGGTGTATCGTGAACAACCAGTACGGGTGTTAGACACTAAGGAACGTGCTACTCGGAATAGTGTGGTGAAAACATACAAGATACAGTGGGATCATCATGATGAGGGAGATGCAACTTGGGAAACAGGAGAGTATCTACAAAAAGCTTATGAAGAATTTTATAACAAATGGTTCGTAACCCAAATCTTGGGACGAGATTTTTATAAGGGGGGAGGGCTGTAACACCCCGGTGTTATGCCTGCAATTAGGCATTGCTAATCATACATATTGTGCATCATCAAGCATCCTATTCATACATGCGCAATCTTGCATATAACAACTGAAACATTACTTCGAAACATACGAAACATGTTTGTGAAAAGTAAATGATGCATACACTTATTAGAGTTGTTTTGCTCTAATTCTTGCTTGCTAGTTGAGTAGAAACTGTTGGTTATGCTTGTAAATCATCTAGGATTGTCTAGCACAGTTTTTGGAGCAAGGTTTGTATTCAAAGTAATTCAAAATTTTGCTTCCCAAAGTAATTTCCCAAAATTAGGGTTTTGAGTTAAAATTTAACTTTGATCCTATGAGTTAAAATCTAGATAGATTTGGACTTTGGTCATAAAAGCAAAGTTGTAGGGAATTAAATTCTAAGCAACTTTCATTTTTGGTACATTTTCAAAAGAGGTCATTTTCTTGCTCAAAATAATGTTTGAAAGTTGGCATTTAAAAATATCTTGAATTTTTATTTGAAAAAGGAATTTTTCTCCTTCGCGGGCCGCCGCATCATGTCTGGCCCACCAGCCGAAGCCGGCCCAGTGAAGCTCCGCGCCCACCGCCCTCTCCCTCGCCCCGCGCTTGGCCCAGCTGCGCTTCGTCGGCCCAGCCCAGCGCGCTGGCCTGCCTCAGCGCTCGCTCGCCCGCTGGCGCGCCGCGGCGTGTCCCGACCGCGTCAGGGCGCGCTCGCCGCATGGCCGCCCTGCGCTGGCAACGCCCGCCGCGCGGCAGCCACGGCCTGACTCCACCTCCACGCGCGCGCCTTCTTCTGCCCCGCAGCGCTGCCTCCTCCTCATTCCTCCTCCCGCTCTCTCAGCCGCAGAGCAGCAGCAGCAGCTCACACCCGCGCGCACCGCGAGCTCGCCACCACCGTCGCCGCTGCCTCGACCGCAGCATACCTCTCCCACGCCTCCATTCCCCGATTCACGCCACCAGCAGCTCCGCCTAGCCTCCCTGCTTCGCTTGCGTTCGCTTGCAGCCGCCGTCGTCGAGGTAAGAATCAAGCGCGGCCGTCTCCTTCCTCTCCGGCGAGCGCACCGCCGCGGCTTGGTGGCTCGTCACGCCGCCGGGCCACCTCCTCCGTCCCAGCCGTTGCGGCTCAGCGTGGCGTACGCGCTGGCACCACCCGCGCCATTGGGAGGGCTTGCCGCCGGTGAGCACCGGCCGGCGAAGTGCCTCCCCTGCTCTCGGTCGCTGACCAGCAGGGCCCAGCCGCAGTGGCGTGGCCTTTGCCAGGCCGAGCTGGGCCAGGCTGGCTTGGGCCGAGCCCCGAGCCAGGCCGTCGCTCGCCCCTTTTCGCTTGGTCTGAGCAGGCTGGCTGTGGCCGTGGGCCAGTTCATTTCCGCAGGCCGGCCCAGTAGCATTTAAATGATTTGTTTTCAATTTATTCATTATTATTTGAAAACAGAAATGGTTTGCAAAATATTTGGATACTCAAAGTTGCTCCAAATTTGTTGAAACAAATTTTTCTAGGTTCCTTATCACCAGATCTACTTGGGAAAATTATTGCATGTCATTTTTAAGATACTTTTCTATAGGATTTTATTTAATCATGTAAATTGCTGATAACTTGAAAATGTGTATAAAAATATATAGGCTTCAGAAAAATATGATTTCAAGTTTGTTCATCTTCTTATGTCATGTACTTCCTAAGGAAAATATGTTTCATGCATGTGCTGTGGAAAACTTTGGAGGTGTAGTTCAAGTGTCTTTAATGGCTGATTTTTGTTATTTTTGATAGAGAGCAAACTTTGTATAAAACATGCATGTGGTAATTTTTGTACAGTCATTATATGCTATGAAGAACCTAGGAAAAATATTAATTCTGTTGTTTGACACTTTTCATAGTACAAAGTAATTTCATGCTCATCTTCATGCTATAGCTTGTCATTTTTGTGTAGGATAGTTTACTTATCCAAATGCCATGAAATTTTTATGGTAGTCTGTTTAGGGTAGTATTGTGCTACTGTAATTTTCTCAGATTTTTAGGAGCATCAGAAATATATGTTGCTATTCAAACCTATTATTAATTAGGGTTTAAACAAGTGTTGCTTTAAATGTGATTAAGAAAGTAGTAAAGCTTTGGTGTATCTTTGAAGCATTTCATAAGATAGGTTAACTTAACATATTAGTAGTAGAAGAGAATGCAGTAGATGACATGTGCTTGTAGTATAGTTCTTGGATGATGTTGACTACCTTGCATTTCAACATATCCATTACATTCATCTCCTTCGATGCACCGTTTGCATAATCACTTACGCGCATTGCATCATACAGGATCGCAAACCGAGAACCCAGTCGTCATACCCGAGGAGCCCAAGGAGCCCGAGGAGCAGCTCGAGGTGCAGCAGCAGGAAGTGCCAGAAGTCGACGAGGAGGACGTTGAGGAACTTCCGGAGTGCCCCGATCACCGTCCGAGTTCCTTCGAGAGAGGCAAGCCCCGGAGCATTTTCTCCTGGTTTGCAATTATTTAATTAAATACTTTACTTTAAATTGATGCATTACGTTCAGGAGTTGTTTGCAACCATTGCTGCATTATACCTTGCTTACCTTTGTTATACTATATCCTTGTTACCCTGGTATCCACAGTCGAGTCAATGCTTAGCTGGCTTAGACCGGTAGAAGTCGGGTAATTTCCTGTCACCTGCGAGCTATAGGTGGTTACCTGGATCTGCTTGGATGACTATGAAGTCATGGTATAACTAAGTGTTAAATGAAGTTGAGACCGGATGGAGACATGCAGAGTTTTGGACTATAGTGTTTCCGTCTGTGTCGATTAAGGACCGACCGTTGTTGGGCCTCGAGTCATGTTGAACGCATGCCTTACATTTAGCTGGCCGGATAAAGTACCTTCCGACCGCGAAGCTGGGAGATTTTTCGGGCCGAGTAGATTGCCCGCAACGCACTGTACCGGAGCAGGTGTGGTAGGACACGGGGGCGGGATGATAAGACCAAAGTGCAGTCGGTCGGCCGCCGGGTACATGTGGTTCCTGGCAAACTCGAGATTCCTGGAAAGTTGACTCGGTGATCAATATCTCACTTTAGCGGGTGAGTGAGGTTTGTGTAAGGAATAAATCACCAGCTGGTTAGGAATCGATTCGAATCGCCATCGCTCCTGGATAGTGAGCACTTGACTTGAGTAACTTCATCGTAGTAAATGTTATGGAACACTTGGACAGTTATAGTGAATATGATAGTATGGAAGTTGCTTAATGATCATTGGTTATCATTATCTGCTTAATCACATGTTTACTCTAGTATAGGTGCAAATCTAGTTGACAGGTTAATAATAATTAACTTGGCAATAATGCTTTTAGAAAGGTTCTTGAAATGCTAAAAATGCTTCTTTCTGCAAAAGAGTCAGCTACCCTACTATAAAGCCCTTCATAATCCTTGGTGTCAATTATTTTCGGTTATGTCGGGTAAGTCTGGCTGAGTACCTTCTCGTACTCAGGGTTTTATTCCCACTTGTTGCAGATGGGCAGATGTACTATGGCTACTATATCAACTGCCTTTATCCTGCGATGGGTGATGCTTAGGACCATGGGCATGGTCATTCCTTACGTCTCATCTAATGCTTTTGTTGGAGATGATCATCCGCTGGCACTGTATTTAAACTCCGCGTGAGTGTGTGTGTGGTTTGAACAAATGACTTCCGCTACTTTTATTCGAACTGGTTTGTAATAACTATGTTTAAACTCTGATGTATCTGAGACCGTGAACTTTTATGTAATATGTGATGGTGACCGCTAAACTTACTACGATCATGGCTGGGACACGAGTTGGTTTGAAATCCTTCGTGATTTCACGGACTACCGGGTTATACGAGCTTAAGTTGGATAAATCGTCTGCTCTAGTGGATGATTTTCTTACTTAATTTCGTATAATTGGTCGGTTCTGTCACACGGTCAGTATTTAACCCTCCATTCACTTCCAACTCTCGATCAATTATGAATGAAGTTTGCTCCATGGAATCAAAAGGCTTTGTAGGAGCTACCTAGAGCTAGTTTTAACAAGTGTGCACCACACCTAACTCACTAGACTCAACTAGGTCAAGCTACCCGTCCATACCCCCCTTAATAGTACGGCCAAAGGAAAAATAAAGTCCTAAACTACTCTAAGTGTCTCTCCATCTCCAATCGACACTTAGAACTAGTCATCCTTAACCTTGTCGTCCATCCTTTGAAAACCAAAATGATTTCCATCGTAGGGGCATGACAACTTTGATTGTCCGATTGATCTCCATTACCATGACCTAACTTAATTGCATCTGCAAAACACACGTTAGTCATAGTAATCTTGTATTATCATTAATCACCGAAACCCAACTAGGGGCCTAGATGCTTTCACCCTCCTCTCTCTCACAATGGTCTTCTTCGACCTCTGGCCATTCAGATAGACCACCAGCTGCTCTTGACTCTCTCTCTCTCTCTTCTAAATTGAAGCCCCCAAGCTGTCAAGCATTCCATTGAGTTTTCCCATACAATTCTTTAGAGAAAAAGACTCCAAACTCGATTAGAGAGCAGATGCACTTATTCCCCAACTCCAAGAGCACTTGGTTTGCATTTTAGCCGATGGATTACATATATTACTCTTGGAGCTTTGCTCCTAGCCGGCTAGGCATCGCCCGTGATGCTTGCCAACTTGTGTGGCAACTCTAGGAGGTTTGCAATCACCCCAATCATCTAGTGAAACACCCCTCATCTCAAGAGTTAGCTCTCTTGACTTTAAAATGAGGTAGAGTTGAAAAGCTCAAGCTTTAGTGGCTAACCTCAACAACGTGGAGGTAGACAAGCCTTGGTGGAGAGTTGAACCACGGGATAAATCTTTGTGTCACTTATGCATTGCTTTATTACTTGCAATATTTATTTCTTGAGGTGTTTCTAGGGTTTGATCCCAATCTACGAATTGGTGGTGAAACTACTTCTAGCTGGTGTCCTAGGTTCCTTATACCTATAGAAGGCTCAGTAATTTACTCGATCTAAATTTCCATTGCCGGATTTCGAATTGTGGATCACCCTTGTCTGTAGGTGCGGTAGTGCCGCTTGATGAATTTGATTCGGGTTTGAGTTTTTGTTTTGACAGGCCTATTCACCCCCTCTAGGCCATACAGAGATCCTACAAGTGGTAATAGAGCATAGGTCACTCTATCAATGCTTAACTGCGTGAGTCATGGCTACCGAAGGGGATGGAATGGGAAAATTGCCACCAGTACATGTCAACCCAGAAGAAGTTGAGTTGCACAAGACCGGGAGCAGCAGCGATCATGTTTCCACAACAAGCAACAAGACTCTTTCCACCATAGAGCAATCTCCCGGAGAAAGGGCCAAAAGACAAGAAGAAAGGAGGTTGAGAATACTAGAAAGGCAAAGGAAGAGAGAAGAGGATGCCAAGAGCCTAAATCTAGCCGAGAAGCTTCAAAGAAAAGAAATTAGAAGGTTAAAAAGAGAGTTGAAGAAGAAAGAAGAGGAGTTGAAGGCAAGCAAAGAACAACCTTCCCAAGCAGAAGTTGATTCAAGTAGCATCGAAGATGGAGATGATGACTTGTCTTATCAAGTCGCCAAGGCCAACAAGAAGGATGACAAGAAAAGGGACAACGACAACAAATATGGAGCTGTATCCTTTCATTATCCTTCTATGTCTAACCATGATCGTAGACCTTTTATCAATGTGCCCGCGGGCAAGTTGCCTCATTTCAATGGGACCAACTTTGCCAAGTGGAAGCACTTGATGAAGGCATATCTTGTAGGTCTCCATCTGGGCATTTGGGAAATTGTTCATGATGGTGTTGAGCCACCGGTTGACCCCAAGAACCCAACACCAACCGAAATTTACAACATTCATCTCAATGGTCAAGCAACAAGTGTGTTGCTAAGTGATTTAGATGGTGATGAGTACAATAGAGTGATGGGTGTTGAGGTTGCCAAGCAAATTTGGGATACTTTGCACCTTGCTCATGAAGGAGTTGACAAAGTGACGAAAGCAAGAATTGATTTGTTGATGGCTAAGCTCAATTAGTTTGTAATATTGGATGGTGAAGGGCCACAATAAATGTTTGATAGGTTGATGGTGATTGTTGGAAAGATTAGAGGCTATGGTGATGATGAGCTTGATGATCATAAGGTTGTAATAATCATGTTGGAAGCTTACCCACCTAGAAATTGGACCGTTGTGACTCTAATTAGGGACAAGAATAAGTTTGAGCACTTCACGCCAAATGATGTGCTTGGAAGAATCATGACCTTTGACATGCAAAGAGAGGAAGCACTTGAAAGGAGGAAGCTTGGTGAGTTGCAAGCAAAACAAGATGGCATGAAGATCAAGGATGTTGCTCTCAAGGCCAATAAATGAACCAAACAAGCTTCTACTAGCAAGTCCAAGTCCAACAAGCAATCATCAACAAGCAAGCCCAAAGCACCGAAGCATGTCCAAGAGCAAATAGAGACTACATCCTCATCAAGTGAAGATGAAAGTGATGGTGAACAATATGAAGAAGTGGGTGATGTTGCTCTCTTTATGAAGAGGTTTCAAAAGGGGCTCAAGAAGCAAGGCTACAAATTTGTGAAGAGAAGGTTTCCCAACAATAAAAAGAGAACATGCTATAATTGTGGGAGCACTGAACATTTCATAGCCGAGTGTTCCCATGAGATCAAGAAAGATAGATTCAACAAGGGCAAGAAAGAGAGCAAAACTGACTACAAGAAGAGCAAAAGGAACATGGGAGAATCTCACATAGGACATGAATAGTACTCAACAAGAGATAGCTCAAGTGAGGAGGACGAGAAGGTTTCCACCGTTGCAATTCATCAACCATCCTCCACATCTAAGCTTTTCAACAACATGTCTGATGATGACTGCTACTCCCCTCACGTTTGCCTTATGGCAAAGGGTGAGAAGGTAAAAATCAAATCCAAACCTAAACCTTCTCCACCAAGTGACATCTCTAGTAGTGATAGTGATTACTCTAGTGATGATGAATCTAGTGATGAAGAAATTGACAACATAACTAAAAACTTAGATAGTAAGACCAAATTGTTCATCACTAAGCTAATGGAAGAGTTAGAGAGCACTCAAGCCGAACTAGCATCTAGAGAGAAAACTCTTTTCAAACAAGAGGATCTCTATATTGCTAGCAAGGAAGCCCTTGTATTAGAGAGAAGTGAGGTGGAATCCTTGCGCAAGGCTTTGGCCAAAGAGCAAGAAGCCCATGCTATCACAAAGAAGCCAATATTGACCTCAAGCAAAAGTATTGTGACTTAGATGGAAAGCACAAAGAACTTGAGGAACAATATAGCATTCTTTGGGATAGCAACTCACATCCTCCCAAAGAAAATGATGCCTCTACTCCTTCCACTAGTCAAGGTTGTGGAAAATGTTACAATCTTGATTTAAATGTTTATTCCACTAACCTTGCTAATAAGGAGGCCATGAGAAAAGTGATTGCTAGGCTCAATGAGATAATTGCGAAAGGGTGCATGGATGGCAAGACCCAAGGCAAAAGCAAGAAGATAGATGAGCCTAAGAAACCACAATACAAGAATGGGAGGCATCCCTCAATCAAGGATGTGCTCGGGCACACTAAGGGAGCCAAAACCAATGGAAGAAAGATAGTGAATGGTTTTGAATATGTGTAGTTTGAAAGGAAGGAGCAGATTGGTACAGTTCAGCCTGCACAGCTTGCGGCAGTGCCACGATGAAGGGTGGCAATGCCACGCCCTACAAAAATGGGAAGGCTACCAATCCTGCTCCCAATCAGACCAAGCCCAAGAAGAAGGTGCCCCAGCAAAAGTAGGTTCTCCAGAAGCCAAAGGAATCAATGTGGGTCACAAAGAACAAATATGCATATCAACCAAAGGTCCATGCACCCCGACAAAGCTTGTCATCTTGCTTTGTGTTGAAAAGTAACAACCTTGGTGAAGTTGTTGCTAAGTATGTTGGCAAGGAGACCAACATTTATTTAAATATTTCCATATGGGTTTCTAAGATACTTGTAACTAACATGCAAGGCCCCAAGAATATTTTTGGACCTAAATCAAATAACTAAATTTGTTTTGTAGGCATACTCTGGTGGATCATGTTGGGTGCTTGATAGTGGATGTACAAATCATATAACTGGAGAAAGGAGTATGTTCTCATCATATTCCCTGATGTCACACTCAAATGAGAATATTGTCTTTGGAGACAATTCAAAAGGGGAAGTGATTGGTCTCGGTAAAGTTGCTATAACCCTTGAGCATTTAATTACAAATGTTTTACATGTAGATTCGTTGAGTTACAATTTGTTGTCCATTTCACAATTGTGTGAGATGGGTCACAATTGTCTCTTTATGGATAAGGGTGTGGAAATCTATAGAAGGGAGGATTCCTCTATTGTCTTTACGGGTCGTCTAAAGAATAAGCTTTACCTAGTTGATTTCAACAAAAGTAAAGCTAAGCTTGAGGCTTGTTTAGTGGCAAAATTTAGCATGGGTTGGCTATGGCATCGCTGACTAGCTCATGTTGGGATGAGGAACTTGGCCAAACTTCTAAAAGATGAACACATCCTTGGACTAACAAATGTTCATTTTGAGAAAGATAGGGTGTGTAGCGCTTGCCAAGCTAGAAAGCAAGTAGGTGTACCTCATCCACCAAAGAGCATTGTCTCCACCAAGCAACCATTGGAGCTAATTCACATGGATCTCTTTGGACCGGTTGCCTACCTTAGCATTGGCGGTAACAAATATGGCCTTGTTATTGTTGATGACTATACTCGTTTCACTTGGGTGTTCTTTGTGTTTGACAAGAGTCAAGTGCAAGAGAAGGTGAAGGTCTTCATTAGGAGAGCACAAAGGGAGTTCAGTTTTTCTATCAAGAAAGTGAGTGACAATGGAACTGAATTCAAGAACACCTATATAGAAGAATTTCTTGATGAAGAGGGCATCAAGCATGAGTTTTCAACTCCATACACCCCTCAACAAAATGGTGTAGTAGAGAGGAAGAATCGAACTCTTATTGATATGGCAAGGACAATGCTAGATGAATACAAGACTCTAGATATCTTTTGGTGTGATGCAATCAACACCACTTGTCATGCCATCAACAGTCTCTATCTACACAAGAAGTTGAAGAAAACTTCATATGAGCTTCTAACCGGTAACAAACCAAAGGTGTCTTATTTTAGAGTGTTTGGGTGTAAGTGTTTCATACTTAACAAGAAACCCAAAGTATCTAAATTTGCACCTAAAGTTGATTAAGGTTTTTTTTCTTAGCTATGGATCAAATGAACATGCCTATAGTGTTTTCAACAAAACCTCTAGAAGAGTTGAAATAGTAGTAGATGTAATGTTTGATGAATCTAACGGCTCTCAAGTAGAGAAAATTGATTCAAGTGTTGTAGGTAATGAGGAACCACCATGTGAAGCAATCAAGCAGTTAGCCATTGGTGATATAAGGCTACAGAGGTGGAGGCTCCTCAAGTTGTTGCTACACCAAAATCTATGGACGTACCTGATGCGGCAGTGCCGCATTCACCCGCGGTAGTGCCGCACCATTTCAAACAGCAACAACTGATTCAACTCCAATTCATGGACAAAACCTATAACCTATCTTTGAGCAAGATGATGATGGACCAGCAGACCAGCATGCCATCAATTATCCAACGCTAAGGCAAACCGTGCAACGGGATCACCCTGTTGACAATATTCTTAGGAGTCTTCGAAAGGGGTTACAACTCGCTCTCATTTAGCAAAATTTTGTCAATATTATTTGTTTGTTTCCTCTTTGGAGCCTCTTAAGATATATCAAGCACTTAAAGATCCAGATTGGGTGATGGCTATGCAAGAAGAACTAAACAACTTCAAGAGAAATCAAGTGTGGTCCTTGGTGGAAAGAACCAACACGAATGTCATAGGTACCAAGTGGGTCTTCCAGAACAAGCAAGATGAACATGGTATGGTGACAAGGAACAAGGCAAGATTGGTTGCTCAAGGCTTCACTCAAGTTGAGGGCTTAGACTTTGAAGAAACATATGCACCAGTGGCAAGGCTAGAAGTAATTTGAATGCTTCTAGCCTACGCCGCTCATCACAACTTCAAGCTATATCAAATGGACGTGAAGAGTGCATTTCTCAAATGGTCCCATACAAGAACTTGTCTATGTTGAGCAACCATTGGGCTTTGAAGATCCTAAGTTTTCCAACCACGTTGACAAACTCCAAAAGGCGCTCTATGGGCTTAAACAAGCACCTAGAGCATGGTATGAATGCCTTAAGGAATCCTTGCTTAAACAAGGCTTTGAAATAGGCAAAGCCAATCCTACCCTTTTCACTCACAAAGTTAACAATGATATATTTGTGTGCCAAATATATGTCGATGACATAATATTTGGTAGTACTAATAATTCTTTTTGTGAGAAATTTAGTAGGACTATGACAAAGAGATTTGAGATGTCTATGATGGGTGAATTGAAGTTCTTCCTTGGATTCCAAATTAAGCAAGTGAAGGAAGGGATGTTTATTAGTCAAATGAAGTACACCCATGATATGCTAAAGAAGTTTGACATGGCGAATGCAAAGCCCATTAAAACTCCCATGCCAACCAATGGACATCTTGATCTCAATGAAGAAGGGAAAGCCGTGGACATCAAGGTATATCTCTCCATGATTGGCTCTCTACTTTATTTGTGCACATCTAGGCCCGATATCACCTCTCCTTGCGCTGCTAGTGGAGGTGCCTCAGTTGCCTCAGGCGGTCACCAACATCTAGCCTTGGTCACACCCTACTCATGAGTATAGGCCGTTGTTGGAGCTTGTAGTCGTTCCACGCTCGGTGGAGGTGCAGGCGGCGAAGGACGCTTTGATGGCTCTTGTTACATTGGTCGGTGGGACTAGGCCGAACGTTTCACCGGTGATGGTCAGGGAGCACTTGCTCGAGATCTTTGGGATATCCGACGATGCGGTCTCCATGCGCTGCCATGCTCATGAGGGTTAATTTCATTATTCGCTTCAGTCGGCATGAGGACCTAGAAATGGTGCTCAGCACACCACCGCCAGTGGAGGTCGCCCCATTCTTGCTGGTTTGGAGACGGTGGCGGCACGCTGAATGTTTGGGTGCCTGAAGGTAGACCATGACGCCTAATAGGGGGGTGAATTAGGCAACTTAAAATTCTAACTCTAAACTATGGCCTCTTTTTCTAACCCTAGCAAAACTTATGCAAAAGATAAGCTATCTAAATGTGCAACTACGGTTTTGCTAGTGTGTTGTTATCTCTACCGCAAAAGGAGTAATGTAATCAATGTATATGTGGAAGCTTAAGAGCAAGGTAGAGACGTGCAAACTCCCGTCGATGACTCCGGTATTTTTACCGAGGTATCAAGAAGCGCGCAAGCTCCCCCTAGTCCTCGTTGGAGCCCCTCACAAGGGCCAAGCTCTCGGTCGGGTAACTCCGTGGATAGCCTCAGGCCTTCCCCACGCGCAAGTGGGTCTCCGACATGTCTTTCGGCAAGCCTCTCCCGGATGCTCCCCGCCGTCTTCACTATCAAGCTTCCAGCCGAAACACTGCGGACCTTGTTCCCTCTAGTACACGGTGGCGGCCACACCACAACTGCGGTTGGTGTGATCTCGCAAGACTATAAGCCCCGCTGATGTACAACAATGGTGCGCGCAAGCATCGAGTGGTAAGAGGTATGCAAACCTCACTAAACACTAGGCCTAAACCTAGAGCAAGCGCATAAGCGGTGGTCTAATCAACCTAAGCACTTCGCAAAGCACCTACGCTAATCACCTAATAAAACACTAAGCACTATGCAAGTGGAGATCACTAAAATGGTGTATCAACACCCTAGATATGTTTCCTCAACTCCACACTTCCCAAATGGCCAGTTGGGGGTTGTATTTATAAGCCCCACTGAGAAAGTAGCCGTTGGGGATGAAATCCCGCTTTTCTGCTACTAACCGGACGCTGGAGTCATCCTGATCGGATGCATCTAGTCGTCCCAACCGTTGGAGCCACGAACAACTAATCGGACGCTGCCAGCGTCCGGTCACTTGCCACCGGATGCGTCCGGTCGCAAGTTCGCCACTCTAGAACCTCTCTATACTCAATCGGACGCTGTTGTCCTATGTCTGGTTGGTTTGCCACTAGCATCTGGTCTAGCTTCTGGTCGCTTCTGCTATTGTTGAGCCTCTGATTGGAGCGTCCAGTCGCTTTCCTCTAGCGTCCAGTCCAACATCCGGTCGCTTCTGTGAGCTCGTTTCTTTGCGATCTTGCATGCGGCTTGGTTCCTTTCTTTGTGCTTGGACTTTGCTTGATATCTTGGGTTCTCTCTTGTGCTCCTAAGGTCTTTCTTAAGGTGTTGATCATCGGATCATCACGTCGCCTTTGTCCAAGTCACGTCTTGCATCCTATTGAACTATAAAACAATCACTTGCAAATTCATTAGTCCAATTTGGTTGTGTTGGTCATCAAACACCAAAATCCTAAGTAAATGGGCCTAGGGTCCATTTTTCTTACAATCTCCCTATTTTTGGTGATTGATGACAACACGACCAAAGCAAGCAAATAATAGAATTTTAAAATTTAAAAACTACCTACTTGTTAGGATGCAATGCAAGGGGCAAGATTATATGATGCTAAAAGATACTACTTGTAAGACTACATAGAAACTTATCTTGCCCTTGCAAATGTCCCCGTGTGGTATTATGGATTTAAGCCTTGCTTCCTATAAATTCTCCCCATTACATAGGCTAATCCATAATCCACTATCCTCCCTTTCTTGGACCATTACTACAAATTAATGCTTGCTTTTGGTCCTCTAAATTCTCCCCCTTTGGATTCAAACACCAAAAAGGAAGACATTAGTAGCACAAGGAAGGGTCAAATTTTATGATCCTTTATGTGTAGAGAGAAATAGATCACAAAATTTAACTCTCACATTATATAGACTAAGCTCCCCCTAAATATATGCATACATATAATAGAAGTCAAAACATATGCATAATTGGCAAAGTATTGCACAAGGGAAATTAATCTATATAATGCACGAAGAAAGCATATAAATATTAAAATGAAATCAACATGATGATATTGGTTTAGAAATACCACATGTAGAAATCAATTTGATTTCTACCACTTGCAATCGGTGGTGGATATTTGAAGTATGATGCTTAACTCTAGGGACTCTATTTTTTCTGCAATGAGACTACTACACACATGATAAGCTTGAAAAGGTGTTAGTCTCAAAGCATCCAACTTGTAGAGTAACCTCCCCCTAAATTTGTGCACACAAGTATGGAATACTTGCGGGAAACATGCACATTGATTTTAGAATAAAAAATACCACTTGAAAGATGACATCACATGAATGTGAGAGTCATTTTCGAATGCGATATTCAGGAGAAATTATCTACAATTTGAACTTTGGCACATATTAGATGAACAATTGAAGGACAAGCTATGTATCGTGCTCCTAAATAATTTTAAATCATATAGGATTGCTCCAAGGAATAAGAATGAAACCGAGCAAGCCTACCATATGAAATACCTAGTGTATGCATGACAAAATATATAAGAATGCAAATGCAAACCTAGGCATAAAGAGTAACTAGATGCTAAAAGATACCAATTATAGGAAAATTTAAATCTAATACCAATTGAAGTAAATTGAATCTAGTTACCTAACATGGGAAGGGGAATTTGGGTCCATAGTATTCACTAACCCACTTGGCAATGATTTTGTCCATCATGATGCACCCCATAAAATGCATCCAAACTTTGCCAAGTCTCCAAATTCCCCAAAGTCTATTGTACTTCTCACTTCTCTTTTGGAATCCAAACCTTTTTTGTGCTATTCATGTTGGAGATAATTTCCTTTGACACCTAAAAGTGTTTGACCTAATTGTTGGCTTGTTTGTTCACCTTGATGGCCACCACCTTGTCATTTTTCTTCTTCTTCAAGAGATAAGGTGTGGATGCCTTCTTGTCCACCTTGTTGGTGTAGGTGTTGGAGAGCTTGCTTGTTTGCTTTTTCTGCTTCTTCTTTGCTCCACCCCCATTCTTCACCTTGCACTCATAGGACTTGTGGCCTTCCTTGTGGCACACGTAGCAAACCACGGTTTGTCCTTTATCAAGATTCTTCTCCCTTGATGGTGTTATCTTGATGAAGTTGGGCTTGCTTCACCTTGCCTTTCACTTGAGTCAAGTCCTTGGTGAGGCGAGCTACTTCTTGCTTGAGTTGCTCATTCTCCTTTGCAACCTCTTGTGTGCATATATCTACAACAACTTTCTCAACACAAACTTGGTTGCACAAAGGTGAGTCTAAACATAAATCATTACAAGAAGTAGAGGCATCCTTTTTAGACATGTTAGAACTTTTCTTTTTAGATGCCTTAGTGGGAGTTGTACTAACAGCTTCAAGATTAGCAACTTTATTAGTTAGCTCATCACAATGTTTGCGCATGGTTTCCATTTTAGCAAGCAAACTTTTATAAGCATCTTGTGAGCTAGCTAATTTTTCTTTTAATTTTTCATTTTTGTTTACAAGTTGCTCATCATTGATTGTGCATGCATTTGTTGTTGTACTAGCCTCAAGTTGCTCAATTTTAGTAGATAGTTGAACATTAATATTAGCAAAATTCTCATATTATTCAAGCAAAGTTTTGTATGCTTCTTGTGAACTATCTAGCTTTTCTTTTATTTTTTCGAGCTTCTTTTGTTGACTAGTGCAAACTTTAGCATAATTAAGGTTTTGTTGCACAATTTCTTCATAAGAAGGCATTTCATCATCATTATCACTCTCACTAGAGGATGAGCTTTCATTACCTCATGCCATAAGGCACACACAAGAAGAGCTTGATGATGAGTGCTTGCGCCCTCGCCTCTTGTGATGATGTTCTTCTTCATTTGAAGAATCATCCCATAATCTTATTAATGTGAGGGCTTGGTTCTTGCACGCCTTCTTCTTTGTCTTGGGTGTGGGCTTGTTTGGACAAACTTCAACAAAGTGCCCCAACTCGCCGCATCCATAGCATCCTCTCTTTCTTTGCTCATTTCTTTGATTGGTGAAAATGAGATCTTGGATTTGGATGGGCACACCCTTGACATTGAGCTTTTGAATCATCTTCTCCACCTTGTTGATTAGTTTGATTGATTCTTCATCAAGGTCAAAGGTGGAGAAGGAAGATTGATCATCATCACTTGAATCTTCATCATCATCATCATCCTCATCTTCTTCTTCTTCTTCACTTGAGGAGCTTGAGCTTGAGCTTGTCTCAACTTGCTTGCTCTTCATCTTCTTCTTGCCACATGCAAGAGCTTTGCCTTTGCTTGATGAAGAGGCTTCTTCTTAACCCATCTTGGTGACATTTCAAATGCCACTATCTTGTCAATGACTATGGCCGGGTCATGGTGCTTAAGTCCTCCATGTTGTGAAGGATGGTGATGATGTTTGCATATTTCTTTTGTGGTAGCACAGAGATGATCTTCCTCACGATGTCCGCATCATCTAGCTTTGTTAATCCTATAGAATGGAGCTCATTGATAATTATATTTAAACAAGAATACATATCACGAACAAGCTCATTATCATTCATTTCGAAGGAATCATAATTTTGTTTAGCTAGACAATGTTTTTGCTCACAGATATTACTTGTGCCGTCATGGAGCTCTTGGAGTTTTAACCATATTTCATTTGCTGTATTTAAGCTGAATACTTGGTTAAACACATCCATGCTAAAAGATTCAAACAAGCAATTTTTCGCTCTAGCATTGAAATGAATTTCTTTTTCATCACTCTTCGTGGGTTTATCGGGATTCTTAATGGGTTTTATCCTATCATGAATGACTCTCCAAACTCCCAAGTCAACCGCCTCAAGGTACCACGCCATTCTAGCTCTATAATATGGGAAGTTAGTGCCATCAAAGTGCGGAGGCCTAGAGGTGTCCACCACAACCACTCCAAATAGCGTCGACTCAACGGCGGTTAAGCCAAAGGTCCAAATTGAGCCAACCGGCTCTGATACCAATTGAAGGTAGACCGTGACGCCTAAGAGGGGGGTGAATTAGGCAACTTAAAATTCTAACTCTAAACTATGGCCTCTTTTTCTAACCCTAGCAAAACCTATGCAAAAGATAAGCTATCTAAATGTGCAACTACGGTTTTGCTAGTGTGTTGCTATCTCTACCACAAAAGGAGTAATGTAATCAATGTATACGCAGAAGCTAAAGAGCAAGGTAGAGATGTGCAAACTCTCGTCGACAACTTCGGTATTTTTACCGAGGTATCGAGAAGCACGCAAGCTTCCCCCTAGTCCTTGTTGGAGCCCCTCGCAAGGAATCCCTCACAATGGCCAAGCTCTCAGTCGGGTAACTCCATGGATGGCCTCAGGCCTTCACCACGTGCAAGTGGGTCTCCAACGTGCCTTCCGGCAAGCCTCTCCCAGATGCTCCCCGTCGTCTTCACTATCAAGCTTCCGGCCGAAATGCACATGCCTTGTTCCCTCCGGTACACGGTGGCGGCCACACCACAACCGCGGTTGGTATGATCTCGCAAGACTACAAGCCCCGCCGATGTAAAACAATGGTGCGCGCAAGCACCGAGTGGTAAGAGGTATGTAAACCTCACTAAACACTAGGCCTAAACCTAGAGCAAGCGCATAAGCGATGGTCTAATCAACCTAAGCACTTCGCCAAGCACCTACGCTAATCACCTAATAAAACACTAAGCACTATGCAAGTGGAGATCACTAAAATAGTGTATCAACACCCTAGATATGTTTCCTCAACTCCACACTTCCAAAATGGCCGGTTGGGGGTTGTATTTATAAGCCCCACTGAGAAAGTAGCCGTTGGGGACGGAATCCTGCTTTTCTGCTACTGACCAGACGCTGGAGTCATCCTAATCGGACGCGTCCGGTCGTCCCGACCGTTGGAGCCGCGAACAACTGATCGGACGCTGCCAGCGTCTGGTCACTTGCCACTGGACGCGTCCGGTCGCAAGTTCGCCGCCCTGGAACCTCTCTGTACTCGATCGGACGCTGCTGTCCTGCGTTCGGTCGGTTTGCCGCCAGCGTCCGGTCCAGCGTCCGGTCGCTTCTGCTGTTGCCGAGCCTCTGATCAGAGCGTCCGGTCGCTTTCCTCCAGCGTTCGGTCGCTTCTGTGAGCTTGTTTCTTCGCGATCTTGCGTGCGGCTTGGTTCCTTTCTTTGTGCTTGGACTTTGCTTGATATCTTGGGTTCTCTCTTGCGCTCCTAAGGTGTTTCTTAAGGTATTGATCATCGGATCATCACGTCGCCTTTGTCCAAGTCATGTCTTGCATCCTATTGAACTACAAAACAATCACTTGCTAATTCATTAGTCCAATTTGGTTGTGTTGGTCATCAAACATCAAAATCCTAAGTAAATGGGCCTAGGGTCCATTTTTCTTACAGTGCCTCGGGGCTGATGTGTCCTTCCTCTCATCTACCACACATTGCGCACGTCCATAGCATCGGCAGGCTCCTTCTATTTCAGAGTTCTTGTGGGCATCAAGGGCATCCCAGCCCATGTGCGCAGCGTTGCCGTCGCACAGCTGTTGTTGGGGTCATCTTGTGCTAAGGTCGAATTGGCCCCAGCCAACACCGTCAATGGTGATGATGAGCGGGAGTTCTTTGTCGCCGCATGGTGTGTTTATCCAGATTTGATCCCTGACGAGAAGATCCTAGCGATCCCTGAGCCCTAGGTGCATATTGTAGAGGCACCTCTCTTCCTATGCGAAGACGAGCTCATTCGGTCGCATCTATCGGCCTTGCGCTACTTCACGTGCCTCCACATTGTAGAGTACCAAGACTGGACTACGCCGCCAACCTCATCAGATGATGGTTTTGATGAAGACAATGACGACGATGACAGTGGGGACAACAACTACAATGGTTACTAGCCCGGAGTTCAGAGCATTCTCTGTCGATGAACATGCCGAGGACGGTGCCTTTTGGCGTCGGCGGCGGAGCTCCGTCCTTGAGGCCGATATGGGGCCTACCTTTTGGTCGCGCGCCCCTGACCCTATTGTCCTGGTTGGGGTGGTTCTGTGCACCCTGACGAACTTTGGAGCCGACGAGGGCAGCCCCGGCCACCACTCAATGACGACAATGGTGGTGACGAACGCTGCAGGAGAGGCTATTCGCGTGGGCAGCAATGCAGCGCGGGGACCCGAGAGGGGCCCACCAGCCAGTGAGGTGTTGTGGTCAACAAACCCGTTCTAGATGGTGCGTGAAGGCTGCTGCACGTTGGAGGGCAGGGCGTGGTCCTAGGACGACCTCCATCGTTTTGGCCGCTGGCGCCTGAGGCGCGAGATCCCAGACGTTGCATCATCATTGCCTACATTGATATCGACATCCACTTTGTTCATGAGAAGGTGGCTTTGGAGCAATTCAGAGTACTCCATGCCCCCTCAGCTCATCAGTTTGTGATTTTATGACTAAGGGACTATATGTACAATTGTTCAATGACTTTAGATCAAGTCTATGCGTCCAGTTCCCTCCCGCTTTGACTGCAAGCGGGTATTAGAAATATGCATAGTCCAACACATGTATATCAAGTTACTTATACTCCAAGTTGTACTTACTTAACTATATATATGAAAGTCACCTCCCCAATTGGGTGTAAGGTGTTCCCTAATTCTCTACAGTTTTGCATTAGAGGCCATAAAGGGAGGTCGGGCAACTTCACCCTAGGTTGCCCGACTCAATCAGAATCCCATTCAAGCTCACCTTCCCTTGCATGCAAGTTCTATCTAGATGTGATACTAGATTTTGCTAAGTATTGCTATTTTTAACGCAAAAGAGTTATGCAATCTATGTTCCAATCCTAATCAATAACCTAGCAAGCTAGAATAGTAAGTAAGCACACAACCTAGGAAAACAAGTAATGCGGAAACATAAATGAGTTAGAGATGCAAACCCTAGCTTATGAAGATATTTTCCCCGAGGTATTGCGAAGCTCATGCTTCCCCCTAGTCCTTGTTACAGCCCCTCACAAGGATGTCCTCACAAGAGCCAAGCTCCCGGCCGGGTAACTCCGTGTAAACCAAGAGCTTTCCTCATACGCAAGTGGATCTCCATTGGAAATTCTCCTAGACCGCTCCCCGTCGTCTTCACTGTCGAGCTTCCGGCAACACCATGGGCCTCATTTCTTTGGTACACCAATGGTGGTCTCTCCACATGTCGGAAGGTATAAAGACTACAAGCCACTACTGTACAACAATGGTGTGTACAAGCCAACTGCGAGGCCTAACTAGACTAAGTACTTCGCAAAACAAAATGGCGGAGCCAAAAAAATTTAGACGATTCACATTGAACATAACATAAATATTTATCTAAAAAATATAATATTTCTCTGTAATATAATGAAAATTTTCCTTTGTACTTTGCTGACGAGCCCAGGAGGCCCGGGCCGCTGGGCAGTGGCTCCACCTGTGGCAAAACACTAATTACCTAATATTTTTTAAAGCTTAAACACTTTGGTGGATAGAGCACAACACTGTTAAATGAGGCTTGAGCAAACCCAATAGCGCGAAATGCTAGTCAGATGGAGCAAGCCAGCGTGATCCGCAGGGCAAGGGGATCGGGTGCTGATGACTAAACAAGCGTGGGTCACATGTTCACTTGAAGAATCAAACAATTATTAGGCATTTAGGCTTTAGGCATAGAGATGAACATGCTTTTTAAGAAATCCACTACCTTTAGTTAGTGGGTGGCCAGCGCATTATTGCTGTAATCACGCAGTTAGTATTCTGTGCTCATCCCAAAAGAAAAAAAAAGTTCAGTTCAAAATATCACTGAAATCGGAAGTATGTATAAATGACAGAACATGAGGAATTGTCTGGATCAAAATTGTTTTTTCTTTCAATTGCACTACTTTCTGTGCATCTACAAGACTACAAGCACTGTACATGTATGTAGATTGGCTAATCCTTTAAAACGCGGAGACCAATCGCAGGATGCTAAGAGTGACTGCACATGAGGAGGATCTATGAGCTAAGGATGTTCAGGAGGGCAACTCTGCTCTGGATCATCCTCCTGAACAGCAGCTCTGCTCCATGCTCAAGATCTCCAATGACGCACTCCAGTGCCTGCAACTGCTCCTCCTTGCAAACAACCACGCTTCTCTTCTGCAATGCCTTGGAGACAAGAGACCTCTTGGGCATCACCACCTGCTTCGACACCAGGCACAGCGTCGAGTCGAGAAGGGAGGCAGCGACCAGTCTGGCCTTGAGCAACAGCCTGACCAGCTTGCACTCCTTGTCAGAGGTGGTGGTAGTCTTCTTGCTGGCCTTCTTGAACTGCTTCTGTGCATTCTTGGCCAAGCGGATGTACAACTGGATCTTGGCCTGGATGCTTGCGTCGTCTCCCCTTTTGAGAACCAGCAGCAGATCTTGGACGGTGGCCTTCAGCTCGGCGAAGTTCTCCTGCATGGCGTTGCAGAGATCGATGAGCTCAAGAGAGCTTTCCATTTCCTCGTCCAGCTCCTTCCTCTGCTGGATGGTGCAAGCTTGGTTGCTGGGGAAGTGGATGATCTCCTCGATGTGGCTGTACACGTCTCCAAGCCTCCTCAAACCGTCGCGCATTGCCGCGCTGGTTTTGGAGGGGGAAGAGACGGCTGCCTCCAAGCTTTGCAGCTCGGCTTCAACTTCGGCCTCATTGGAGAGCCTCTTGGATGGCAAGCTGACTGATCTTAGGCGGAAAGCCATTGTTTGCAATTGTATTGGAGTTCCTGAGGTGTGAAGACTTGAGATGTTGGGGATTGTTTGATGCGTGCATCCTTTGTTGAAGGCCTATTTATACACCAGAAGCACTAATAAGGGAGCATCTTTCTGGGTGGTGGACAAACTGAATATAATCATGTCATTTCGTCTCCAAGATGCTGTCTGCTGTGGTCTCATGACAGTGCTGCAGAAAGAATTGTCACGCTACCAAGGTTTTCCACGTGATTTATGTTACTTTGGGCCACCAGACATCTCGAAAATGGGCGTGACACTCTGTCATGTTTCAGTTAGTGGTAGCAAGAATCTGCATTTGCTCTTGGCGTCATTATGGATGGGTATTGAGTATAGTGCAGGTTAAGCTGTTTAACAGGTTATTAACTGGGTATTATTGGTGTCATGTGTATTAGTCTGATCCTTGTTAGTTAGTGAAACGAGTAGATGATTTACTTAGTAGTAGCAAATATGCTGATCACAAGGTTATACCTTGTGCTTTTTTCTTTTGAGCTGGGGATGTTTCAGCTGCATATAGCAAGATCCATTGTAGAAGGAATGTGCACATGAGGCACATGTGAGTAACATGATTTTTAAAATTAGGAAATTTTGCTACAGGACATCGCTAAAATACGTAATATGCCGATGGACACCGTCTAGAGCGAAATTTGTCCAGTACCATTATAAAATCATGTCAATTGTCGTAACACACCACACACATTATTTTATTTATTTCTCATATTCACTGAGAGAGAAGGTGGGAGAAATGACTCTTTTGCCCTCGTCTTCAACCTTTCGTGGTTCACATATTTTTGTTGTAACACACCATCCTCAACTGCCAACGCCGTCGCTGCTCTGTCGAGTCCTCCTCTGGCGAGCTCCTGTGGCGAGCACCCCCTCCTCCGGCGAGCTCCTGTGGCGAGTTCCCTTCCTCTGGCGAGCTCCTCTGGCGAGTAACCCCTACTTCGGCGAGCTCCCCAGGTCAGCGCTGTTGGGGCACGACCACCCAGGCCGGTGCAGCTAGGGGCGAGCTCCTCCGGCGAGCTCGGCTAGGGGCGCGGCCACCCAGGCCAGCGCGTGCGGCTGGGGGCGGGCTCCTCCAGCGAGCTCGGCTGGGGGCGCGGCCACCCAGGCCGGCTCGGCTGGAGGCGGCGTGGCCACCCCAGGGGCAGAGCTCCCCAGCGGCGGGCTGATTGCTCCGAGGAGGGAGAAAGTCTATTTGCAGAAAGCCCCCTTCTTCTCTTTCTATCTATTTCACTGTTCATTGAGTCTATCAAATCATTCCGATAAGACTGTCTCCAACGGTCCGGACGCAAAAGCGATAGGCATTCGATGGTTTACGTCCTGCACAACAAAAAGGTTAGGGACCCAAAATTTCCATTTTCCAACAGCCGACGCAAACGAGAAGCCCGTATGGCCGACCATCCGAACGTCGCCCGCCTCGCCGCGTTGGACCGCGGACCCGCCTCGCCGTGCCGGTCGCCCTCCGCCGCAGACCCGCCTCACCGCGCCGGCGGCTCCCCGCCGTCTCCGACCACCTGTGCGCTAGCCTCTTCGTCCCGGAGATCCCCGGCGGCGGTGGCTTCAAAGAGCTCCCGGTGGTCGTGTACTTCCACGGCGGCGGCCTCGTCTTCCACTCCACGGCGTCGGCGCAGTCGGGCCGAGGTCCGCCATCCACGTGTGGCCGCTGAGTTGGGAAGATCTTGCCCGGCCTCGCCGCCTCCTCCACTCCTCCCGCGGCGGCCCCGAATCCACCTCCCCACCTGCCCCAGTGCCTTCCAAATCTGCGGTGCGTACAGTCTGATGTCGTCGGTGGCGCCTGGAGGCGAGGACGACGAGGCCCTGGGTGAGCCGAGGGGCCTCCTCCTGCACGCGTCGTCGTTCCTCGCGGTCGACCGTCCTCGCGCAGGTGCCGAATCCGGAGCAGTCTCTGCAGCAGCAACAGCCAAGCACTAGAGCGAGGAGGCTCATCGCATCGAGAGGAGCACCAGAGGTTTGCGTCGCGGAGAGAGAAGACGTAGATTTGGGTTTCCTCTCTCCTTCGACGCAAAATGCCTCCTCCATTTGCCTGCTCCGTTGGAGGGTCTTTTTCCCCTCTGAACCATGCATTTTGCGTATGGGTAGTGGGATGCCTCTCCCGTTGGAGACAGTCTAACCCCAATGAATCTTTATATATTTCAATAAATCTTAGCCAGACACTTTTGCGCAGTGGTGTGTTACGACAAATATTAGTGGAGAGCTGGAGGTTGAAGACAAGGGTATAAACGATATTTTCCCCACATCCCCTCTCTTAAAACCTAAGAAATGAATAAAATTATAGGCGTGGTGTGTTGCAGTAAATGGACACGATTTTGTAATGGTACCAAGAAAATTCCGCTCCAGGCGGTGTCTATATTACGCATTTTAGCGGTGTCCTATAGCAAAATTTCCCTTTAAAATTAATTACTTCCATGAAGCCCATAACAAAGACATCACTTTTTTAGCATCCATATAGTCAAGTTCTTTACTGCAACAAAAAATTAATTGGAATGCAATTTGAAAGTGCTTCTCCAAATGGGAAGTTAAATGTTTTATTGCTTGTAAAGGATGATATACTCCGCACACACGGTTTTCCTTAGACGTGTGAGATAGCAAGCGATGCAGTTAAGATATTAATGATATCACAGGCACACATAAATGATGAAATTGATAACATGAATTGGCAAAGAATTTTCTATTTTTATGATTCTGTGAATCTTCTATAGATATGCACAAGTATATACATTCTGCAAAACTGTTCTGATGATTGACATATCCTTTAAAAGTTGGAAGCAATCACAAGGGATTAGAGCTCGCAGTATCTATGAGCTAAGAATATTGAGAAGAGAAACTCTGCACTGGATCAATCTCCTGAACAGAAGCTCCGCCCCGCTCTCAAGATCTCTGATACTGCACTCTAATGCCTGCAACTGCTCTTCGTCGCACACTACTCTTCCCTTCTGGAATGTTTTGGAGACAAGGGACCGTTTGGGCATCTCAATTTGCTTTGACAAAAGACACGATGTACATTCAAGCACGGAGTAGCGACCAGTCTTGCTTCTGCTAGTAGCTTGACCACCCTGCAATCCTTCTCATCAGAAGTAGCAGTCTTTTTGCAGACCTTCTTGAACTGTTTGTGCACCTTCTTGGTTATCTGGATGTATGCCTTGAGTTGAGCAACTGCATCATCTACTCTTCTGAGAGCCAAGAGCAGTTCTTGCACGACCATCTTCAGCTCGATCAAGATTCCCTGCATGGCGTTGCAGAGGTCAAGCAAGATGAGCGACTGCTCGAGCTCTTCCTCCACTGCCTTCCTTTGCAGGGTCTGGCAGAGGCTAGCTTGGTTGCTTGGCGTGCACATCATCACCTCGATGCCGCGTAGAGGCTCCCAAGCCTCCTGAAGCCATCACACATCGTATCAATGGCTGGCGAGGATGAAGCCATGGTTGTCTTCAGGCTCTACAGCTGCTGGTCGACTTCAGCTTTGTTGTTTGAGCGAGGGCTAGAAGGCAAACTTGTGGATCTCAGATGGGAAGCCATTGCTTGAGGGTTTAGCTTTGATGCTGCTTATTACGAAGAACTGGATAGAGGATTTGGCTGGGCAAACTGCAGTTTGTTGGCGCTGAAAACCCAGGCTTCCCTCTGTTGGCCAGGAACCACGAGATGGATAGATCGGATCTGGGAAAGTCAGAGAACAGCTTGACCTTGGCCGCTTGTTGGAATTGGAAACGTAAATGGCTTCGGTTTGTACAATAGCATTGCCTCTGTTTTTATGGACAAGGGACATAGAGCATCTTCTACTTTTCTATTTTGCAGGAAAAGTAAGATACAAGTGCCGCGCACTGGGCTTATCTATCAATCTCCTCCTAAGCCTTGTGCTGAGCATAGGAAGTGATCTGCTGTAGCCCAATTCTCTTTCTCATCTCTTGGAACTTGGACTTTTCCAGCAACTTTGTGAGGATATCAACCATCTAATCAGTGGTGGCAATATGACTGGCCTTGATGCTCCCATCCTCTAAGCAATCCTTGATGAAGTGATACTTGATGTGAATGTGCTTGCTTCTTTCATGGAAGACATGATTCTTGGCCAGAGATAAAGCAGACTTGTTGTCCACTTTCAGCTCAACCACATCCATATTCCTGCTAAGGAGCTCTGCCAGCATCCTTGACAGCCATAGTGTCTGAGTTGCTGCAGTAGTGGTGGCGATGTACTCGGATTCACAGCTTGAGAGGGCCACCACCTTCTACTTGAGGGACTGCCAGCTGACCAAGCAACCACCGAGGAAGAACATGGTCTCGGTTGTGCTCTTGCTGGTGTCCACGTTGCCGGCGAGGTCGCTATCGTAGTAGCCGACGAAGCGCGCTGTGTCGGGGGCCCTGCCGTAGTAAAGACCGTAGTCGAGGGTGCCCGCCACATAGCGAAGGATGCGCTTGATGGCTTACAGATGCTCCATCATGGGCCACTCCATGAACTGGCTCATGTACCTGACGATGAACGCGAGGTCCGACTAGGTATGGACCAGGTAGCGCAAGCTCCCGATCAGCCGCCGGTAGTGTGTGGAGTCGACCTCCTCCGCCTTGCTGTCCCAACTAAGCTTGAGCCGCTCCTCCATCGGGGTGTGGGCTGGATTGCAGTCCGCCATGCCGCCGACCTCGAGGATGCGCTTGCGTAGTGGGTTTGGCGGAGGGTGATGCCGCTGGTGTCTTGGTGCACTTCGACGCCGAGGTAGAAGCAGAGGAGGCCGAGGTCACTCATGTCGAACTCCTTCTTCATATGCGCCTTGAATGCCTCCACTTTGTCTCCTTCAACGCCGGTGATGATGAGGTCGTCGACATAGACGCCGACGAGCGGGACAGAGCGCCGGCTGCCCCGCTGGTACACCGCTGCCTCATGTGCGCTCTGCTGGCAGCCTATCTTCTTGAGCGTGGCGTCGAGCTTCGCGTTCTAGGCTCGCGGGGACTGCCGCAGGTCATAGAGGGCCTTGCGCAGGCGGTACACCTTGCCTTCTTCTCTAGTGACGGCAAAGCCCGATGGCTGGCGCACGTACACCTCCTCCTTGAGGTCGCTGCTGACGAAATATGGTCGGCAGTCTACCTAGGGGTATGCCCAAGGTAGTAGATTGTCGGCAGACAGATGCGCAAGCCACAAATAAGACAGTGACGCAAGACAAACACGAGGTTTTATCCAGGTTTGGCCGCCAAGAAGGCGTAATACCTACGTCCTGCGTCTGATTGTATTGCTGTATGTCAATGAAAGATGTTTTTTAGAGGGGTCCCCTGCCCGCCTTATATAGTCCGGAGAGTAGGGTTACAGATCTGGAAACTAATCCTAGCCAGTTACAATTGCCATAGGTGGCCAGATAAGGATTCCTATTCTAACCGACCAGGATCTTACTTGGTTACCAAATCTGTCTTGACTCCTTGCGCGGGACTCCGAACAGGTCGGCTGGGCCACGCGTCGTCCTTTGGTGGACCGGACCCTCTGATCTGGGCTGGCCCAAGCCTAGCCATAAGGGTATAGGGGTCAATACCCCCACAGCTAGTCCCCGAACACCATGTATTATGCTGCGACACGCCATTTTAACCTTCTCCGAACATTGAGGCTTGAGTTCTTGACGTCTCTGACCACCGTATTCAATCAGAGAAGTAGGTTGTCCGAAGAATGTGTGGTGCTCTTAAGAAAAAAAGAAAAAGACTTCCGTCCTGGGAAGTGTGCCCACTTGTATTTCTGAAAAGAAATGTAATTGCATCTTGAAGCGTAGCGTCCTTGGTCATCATAGGCGTAGTAGTCGAAAAACAAACACATTCACCGCAAGGTGAAGTGTGCCCACTTAGTCCCTGAGCCTGGTAGTAGGTGACGTAGGCACGTGGTGCCAGGGTCCAAAAAGAATTCCCAGTTAAGTTGAGAGCCCAATCGTCGTACAGGCGATACGAGATGCACCGGCAGGTGCATCGTACCGATGTAGTCCCCGAGCTTGCTGGAAGGCGAAGTATGAGCCTTGTAGCAAGGTCTAAATAAATGTCTCTCAACTGTATGTGAGTACAAATCACATGTAGCCAAGGAGAACAATCTCCGAGCAGTGGTCGGGACAGTTCCCGAGCACGATAGTAATCCTAACAATCAGTCAAAGCATAGGGATCGATTAAATAAACACATTCACCGCAAGGTGAAGTGTGCCCACTTAGTCCTCGAGCTTGGTAGTAGGTGACGTAGGCACGTGGTGCCAGGGTCCAAAAAGAATTTCCACTGGAGTTAAGAATCCAATCGTCTTACAGATGATACGAGATGCACTGGCAGGTGCATCGTACCGATGTAGTCTCCGAGCTTGCTGGAAGGCGAAGTATGAGCCTTGTAGCAAGGTCTAAATAAATGTCTCTCAACTGTATGTGAGTAGAAATCACATGTAGACGAGGAATAAGGTCTCTGAGCAGTGGTCGGGACAATCCCCGAGCATAGCAGTGGTCGGAGCAGTCCCCGAGCATGGAAGTGGTCTGGGCAGTCCCCGAGCACGGTAGTGGTCTGGATAGTCCCCGAGCATGGCAGTGGTCGGAGCAGTCCCCGAGCACGGCAGTGGTCGGAGCAGTCCCCGAGCACAAGACATGCAGCGAAGAAAAGAACGCCTCTTGTACTATTATTTGGTGTAGTTATTTATCTTTTTACTTTGTCAAGTCCAATCGGACACGTCTGGTCAAAAAAGCAGACGGGTATAGCACGTCACACTGTCTTCTTGTCCTTTCTAGCAAACAGTCGCTTGGCACCTGTAAGGAGGTGCGTCAGTGTGGGCCCTCTCACACTAGCAACGAAGAGGCACGTACACTAGTAACGAAGGGGCGCGTTTATTGGCGTGGATCTCAAGGTTGTGAAAACAACCATCTGCGGCGCGTACGCATGTCTCCCAAGAATCTTGGGCGAACGAAACGGCGGAACTCTTGGTTATTTATAATATAGAACTAGTAAGTTATTTTTTACCAATCCCCATTACCATTCGCCGCCGTAGCCTTCTTCTTCCTCTTGCCAAACCCTATACCTCCAAGATCATCACCAATCACCCCTCCACCGTATCCACCCCTTTAGCAAGGACAGATTAATGGCGAAGAGAGACGCCCAGAAGAAAGCCGGAGTCATGGCGAAGGAGTGGTGGAAGTCAAGGAGCAACGAGCAGACCATCGAAGACCTCGTCACCATGGGAGTGCTCCACAACAAGGCACTCGCGGGATGGCGCGCGCCGGAAGGAGAAAGCTACCCCGATCCACAACCAGGTGAGATTGTGGTTTTTGAGGATTTTTTCAAGCGGGGTTTTGGGGTTCCAGTGCACCCTTTCCTTCAGGGGCTCTATTTGTATTACAAGATTGGGATTTGCAATCTGCATCCCAACTCGATTCTTCTTGTCTCCACCTTCATCCATCTTTGCGAAGCATATGGTGGCTTCCAGCCCCATTTTGACCTCTTTCGCCATCTTTTCTGTCTGCGGAAGAAAGGAAGCGGCGGCTCAAAAATAGCCGGAGGCGTATACCTCAATCTGTGTGATGGGATGAAGGCCTAGTACTTGCACTGCCCCTGGAACACATCGCTGGATGACTGGTACAAGAAGTGGTTCTACATCCGCGAAGAGCCGAACACAATCACCCTATGCGACGTGGGGTTCATTCCGGAGAAGAAGAACAGCTGGTCGGAGAAGCCCGAGCAATTGGAACAGATCGCAGAACTGCTTGAGATGATCCCATGGAAGAAACTGGATGGTCCGAGCGTGGTCGGGAACTTCATCAGCTGAAGGATCCAGCCTTGCTAGAGGAGGGTACATCCTGGCTACGAGTACCAAGGCAGCGCAGACCCAACTAGGTCCAGGCAAGAGGCGCTTGACAAGATAGAAGTCAAAGCCAGGATTGGAGAGCTAGTCAACTTAGATGATCCAAATTATGTTAGGTCGAGTGACATCGAGCATGCCTTCAAGCTGGCCCAACCTCCCCCAAAGGTAAATCATTCTGCCTTGTACCCATAGTGTTATGTTGTAACAAAAACTTACTATGTTATCACCTGTATATTTGTCAGATTAATGGTCGTGACAGAGCAGCAGTGTTCGT